>NW_011485688.1:14960-15372 GCF_000754665.1 Bison bison bison | reverse complement strand
CTCTTAGACCTGAGAATTGTGCTCTGAGGCCACCTTTGTTTCTCACAATGCCGTCTTGAATCACCTGGCTCTAACCATCCACAGCGCCTGCCTCCTGCCTCCAACCAAGGACTGGCCTTTTCTGTTTAGAAAGAGACTTGAAATGGATTACGGGGAACTCTAGACAAATTTAGCTCTCTCCTCCACAGGCTGTTTTGTGGTATTGTAGAAAATGCCCTGTTATACCAAATTTCATGATTCATAATTCTTATTGAATTCATGTTCTAACAACCATAAATGCTGCTTGAAAAATGATGATATAATGATGCTCTACGCAAAGGAATGAATCTCTGAGGTGGAAATTCATACTATATAATGGGACCTGGCTAGAGCAGATAGGATACTATCCATACTAGTAACTTTGAAATGAGTT
>NW_011485688.1:13171-14860 GCF_000754665.1 Bison bison bison | reverse complement strand
AATAGTTTGTACCTGTTAATCCCCTACACCTCTGTTGCCCCTCCCCTCCCCTCACTGGTAACCAATAGTTTGTTCCCTATATCTGTGAGTCTGCTTCTTTTTTGTTATATTCACTATTTTGCTGTATTTTTAGATTTCACATATGATTGATATCATACAGTATTTGTCTTTGTCTGACATTTCACTCAGCATAATACCCTCCAAGCCCATTGATATTGCTGCAGATAGCATTACTGTGTTCTTTTTATGACAGAGTAATACTCCATTGTATATATGTACCACATCTTCATTATCTATTCATTTGTTGATTGACAGTTAGGTAGCTTCCACACCTTGGCAAGTGTATATAATGCTGCTGTAGGCAAATGGCCAACAGGCATGGTTAACATCACGAATCATCAGAGAAATGTAAATCAGAACCAAGATGAGATATCACCTCACACCTATTAGAATGGCAAGCATCAAAAAGAACACAAATAACAAATGCCAGAGAGGGTGTGGAGAAAAGGAAACCCTCCTAGACTGTTGTCAGGAATGTAAATTGGTGCAGCCACCATGGAAAACAGTATGGACGTTTCTCAAAAAATTAAAAATAGAGTTACCACATGATGCAGAAATTCCACTCCTGGGTATATATCCGAAAAATCCCCACCAATCTGAAAAGATATGGGCACCCAAATGAATTTGCTTTTATGTGTAAACCATGCATTCCCCCATAGAATAATCGAGAAATTAAGGAAGTCTATATGCAAAGGATCCAATTTGCAACTCACTCTGCAATAAAGCTCAGTTTCTAACCATTTGAATTTTCCCTCATAGTTCAGTTGGTAAATAATCCACCTGCAATGCAGGAGACCCTGGTTTGATTCCTTGGTTGGGAAGATTCTCTGGAGCAGGGAAAGGCTACCCACTCCAGGATTCTTGGGCTTCCCTTGTGGTTCAGCTGGTAAAGAATCCGCCTGCAATGTGGGAGGCCTGGGTTCAGTCCCTGGATTGGGAAGATCCTCTGGAGAATGGAAGGCAACCCACTCCAATTTTCTGGCCTGGATAATTCCATGGACTGTGTAGTCTAACCATTTCCTTTGTTACTCTTACTCCTAACCATAGGCTGCTTCAGGGCATCTTCACAGCTTTCACCAATCTGTCCTCATTTATTTGTAGCTGCTAAATCTATAGACTTCATGTTAAATACTAGATTAATAGGTCTTTCCTAAGACTTCCAGTAGCTGAACTAGCTCTTGTGCTCCCAGCTTGATCTCTCTTGTCTTCCCAGTAATCAGCCTTTGCATTGTTCCCACATCTCAGCCCCTTTCTCCACGTCCCATTATTTTTGTTTCCTTCTTGAATCAGAGTTTGTGAGCTGCTTTTTATGCTAGAGGCATATGATGTAATTGTGTCTACCCCCAGCCGTTCTTAATTTTCTCTCAGATCAGGTCTCTTGAAGGACTCTCAGCAGGCACAAAGACACAAGCCCTCCCTTCTAGGGTGCGGATGAAAAGTTGGGATGGAGGAGGGGAAAGGGCAGTTCAGCAACCCATAATGCTAATCCTAGTGAAATAAACGGCAGGGCCCTTTTAATAAACAGAACACTCCAGGAGAGGGTGGAGCCAAATGAATAAGCCCCAGACTCTGAAGAGACAAGTGTGCTCCTGGAAGCTGTCAAAGCAACAGGAGTTTGATGTCCAAGAT
>NW_011485688.1:9395-11048 GCF_000754665.1 Bison bison bison | reverse complement strand
GAGGCCTGGTGTGCTGCGATTCATGGGGTCGCAGAGTCGGACACGACTGAGTGACTGAACTGAACTGAATATCAATATGACATATTAGTGATGTCAGCCTTGATGACTTGCTTAAGGAGATTTCTTCCAGGTTTCTTCACTGTAAAGCTACTATTAATATTTTTAAAAGCTATTATGTTGATATAATTGTAGACTCACATGAAGTTGCAAAGGTGATACAGAGAAGTGCTGTGTACTCTTTGCCCAGTTTCCCCCAATGGTACTTGTGTGTATTCTTGTAAACACCACTACAGTCAGAACAGAAACAGAACAAGTCTACTACCACAAAGATCTTCCTCATGCCTTATAGTTGCAACCCTCCTCCCAACATACCTAACCCCTGGACACCACCAGTTGATTCTCCAGTTTTTAAATTTTATCATTTTAGAGAATATTATATAAATGCAATCAATCAGTATGTGACCTCTTGAGACTGACTTTTTCTACTCAGCATAATGCCCATGATACCCATCCAAGTTGTTGTCTGTTTCTGAAGTTTATTCTTTTTATTGTTGAATAGTATCCCATGGAATGGACATACCATAGTTTGTTTAACCAGTCGCATATTGAGAGACATTTGGGTTGTTACCACTTTTTTCATTACTGCAAATAGCTCTGCTATAAACTTCATGTTCAGGTTTTTGTATAGATGCAAGTTTTCATTTCTCTGGCATACATGTCCAGGAGTGCAATTGCTGAGTGGTATGGTAAGTTATGCTTAGTCTTGTAATAAACCACTAAACTATTTTCCAGGATGGATGTATTATTTTTACTTTCCCACTAGCAATGTATGAGAGATCTAGTTTCTTCATATCTTCACCAGCATTTGGTATTATCACTATGTTCATTCTAGCTGTTTGAATAGAGATATTGTTGTTGTTCAGTTGCTCAGTCGTGTCTGACTCTTTGTGACCCCATGGACTGCAGCAGGCCAGGCTTCCCTGTCCTTCACTATCTCCCAGAATTTGCTCAAATTCATGTCCACTGAGTCGGCAAAATAGTGATATCAAATCATGGTATTAATTGGCATTCCTTTATGGCTAGGGCTGTTAAACATCTTCTCATGTGCCTGTCATCTACATATCCTTTTCAGTGAAATATCCATTGCTGTTTTCTGCTTATTTTCTAAATGGATTATTTTTTATTCTGTTTAGTTTTGAGAGTTCTTTATTCTCTGTTGGATATGTGGCTTACAAATATCTCATCCCAGTCTACAGCTTGTATTTTCTTCCTCTTTAACAGGGTTTTTCACAAGGCAAAAGTGTTTAACTTTGGTGAGTTCCAAGTTATGCATTTTTTTCTTTATATGGATCATGCTTTCAGTGTCAAGTCTAAGAACTCTTTGCCTGGCCCTAGATCCAAAATATTTTCTCCTATGTCTGTTTTCTGAAAGATATGTAGTTTACATTTTGCAAACTTACATGGTCCATTTTTGGATACTGTCTGCATAAGGTGTGAGGTTTCAGTTCTTTTTTTTCCCTGTGGATGTTCAGTTACTCCCATACCATTTGTTTAAAAGGCTATCCTTCCTCCACTGACTTGTTTTTGCAACTTGGCCAAAAATCAGTTAAACATATTTGTGTGGGTTTATTTCTGGGTCCTCTATTCTGTTCT
>NW_011485688.1:8292-9295 GCF_000754665.1 Bison bison bison | reverse complement strand
GGGAAAGATTGAAGGCAGGAGGAGAAGGGGACAACAGAAGATGAGATGGTTGGATGGCATCATCAACTCGATGGACATGAGTTTGAGCAAGCTCCAGAAGTTGGTGATGGACAGGGAAGTCTGGCGTGCTGCAGTCCATGGGGTCACAAAGAGTTGGATATGACTGAGCAACTGAACTGAAGTCATAATGTCTTGAAACCAGGTAGAATGATTCCTTCCTTTTCCTTCTTTTTCAAAATTGTTTAGCTATTCCATAACTTGTGCCTTTTCATATACATTTTGAAATAGTTTTCTGATTTTAGCTCTGACAGGAACTTGAAAGTGATCACTCCCATCCTTTCAAGAAAACTGGACAGGCCAGTTTCATCCAAAAAATCAATGACTTTTCTTGGACCTATCAAAGAACTGAGGTTGTAGCACAAACCACCACCCCAAAGTCTGAAACTTCAGGAACGTCCAGAGAGATACAGATGTAAATTTACTTACCTGGAGAAGACTCTGGAATCAAACTGGTAGGAACACCAAAAGTGGTACTTTTGACAAATTGCTAGAGGATGAGTGTGGACTACTGGAAGAGTGGAAACTTCTGAGGACTGAAGGCACAGGGCTTTCCCCACCCCAATTTCAAGAAATTCACCAAATCCTCACAACAAAGATCTGAGTAAGATCCTGTTGTGAATCTGGAAGGGGGAGGAAAAGAAGAATTATTGTGAGATATGCCTAGAGTCTTTTCCACAACTCTACAAGGAAAAAGAGTTTGCTGGAATCTTATCCCAACTGGGGAAGGGCGTTTTTCTCACTCCAGCCTCCCTCTCACCAACTTTAGAAAACCAAATACAAAGACAGCATCTTTAAGGAAAACAGAGTTGGGGGAACACCTTACATAGGTGCAAGCATAAGAGTTATATCAGACTTCTTGTCAGAAACCATGCAGACAAGAAGAGAGTGAAGTGAAAGATTTGAAGTGTTGAAAGAATGATTGATTATCCATTTTAAATATAGC
>NW_011485688.1:5377-6258 GCF_000754665.1 Bison bison bison | reverse complement strand
CATTACAGTTCTAAGAGGCACCAAAGTATAAGACACTATGATACAGATTTCAGAATATCTGTCATACCTGTGGATTACACACCAAAGTGCTTTTAAACATCATTTGCCCATAGACCAAGCCATTGGAAAGGGACTGGTACTGGCTCAGAAAAGAAATGTGCCTTACCACTTTTCAGTGGAACATTAAGAAAAGGGACTATAACATCAGCATATTCAGCATGTTTGCTGGGTCCAAACTCCTTCAGTCAGAGAAAATTGATTACTTCTCTACCATGACTGATGTGAACTAGTTGTTTCTCATATTTTTAGCTTCAGTTAATTGAGTCTTGGCTAGGGAAATATAGACATCTAAAGTCTACCAAAACTCTTGGTGTTGCTAACTGTTCTACACATCCATCCCTCTCAAGGGATCCTACTGTTTGCTACCACATGTGCATCAATCCCTTGTTAGTCATTTACCAAGATTTACAGATAGGCTTCCTCCATGGCTCAACAGTAAATAATCTGCCTGCAATGCAGAAGACACAGGATCTGTGGGTTTGATCCCTGGGTCAGTAAGAGCCCCTGGAGGAGGAAGTGGCAAGCACTCCAGTATTCTTGCCTGGAGAATCCCATGGACAGAGGAGTCTGGTGGGCTTTCAGTCCATGGTGTTACAAAGAGTCGGGCATGACTGAGCGACTAAGCATGCATGGTCTACCTACAGCTTACCTACAGTGTACCTGCACTACATTCAGTGAAGGTAAGATTCAGGTTTCAGGTCAGTGCATTATTTTTAAGTTGTAAATAGTTAGCCACAATTGTGGCAAGCAGGTTGCCTCAGCAACCTGAAATAGTAATTTAACATATGTCTGACCGACAGTACTTACAAAATAACCTTTTA
>NW_011485688.1:4240-5277 GCF_000754665.1 Bison bison bison | reverse complement strand
AATCAGCAATGCTCTACCTCTGGAAGTCCAAGCTCAACTTGCATCTAAGCACTGTCAAATGAAAAGGAGATAGTAAAATTACTAGTGTGTTGCAAGGTAAGATTAAATTTACATAATGACACTGGGTTTGATTAAATGCCGGATTCCCCCTCCAAAAAATTACCTATAGAGGCATTAAATCTTACAGCCACACACACACACTTCACTGCATTTACATTGCATCCATAGAAGCTCCAGTTTATCTAACAGAGATTACTGCCATCCTTCCATAGGAACACAGCATGGAGGTAATGCCTGGGAGCTTATTCAGGGGCTCATGCAGCTGATTTGCAGAATAAATATCAGAAAAATTTGAGAGAGGTAGTTGTAGTACTCCTCCAGAGAAAAAACCATAGCACAGACTCAGAGGCAGACTCCAGTGAAAATGGAAAGGCTTCTTCTTCTTTTTTTTTTTTAAGATTTAAGATTTCTCCATTTTTCCAAACTATTTTAAAGTAGGTTTTAGGCATCATGACATTGTTCTCTCAAGACACTTTAGCATAAATTCAAGAATAATGACATTCTCCTGTGTAATCATAATACTATTATCACACCTAAGAAAATCAACATGAATATAATAACATCTAAGAAAAAACTATATGAAAATTTTCCCATTGTTTCAAAATATACTTTATCTTTTCCCAATCAACATTTACACTTTGGATTGGGTTATTGAATCACCTTTAACTTCTTAAAATGTTATACAAACACTTTCTCCCCAGACCCAAGGCTTTCCTCCCATTCACAAACTCTAAGGAGCTCACCATGGGCTTGTCCTTCCAGGAATACACTGATGAGGACTGAGGCCACCATGTGCTAGATTTGAAACCATTCCTGTCAAATTGGTAAATTATGCATGTTCTCGCCCCTTAAAGATTATCCCACACCAAAATTACTTAATGGGGTATTTTCTCATTGCTCAGTTGCTGCACGACTCTGAGGATGGCAGTCTTTGAAATAAAAATATTCACACAAACAAGCAAAAAGCCAAAAAAAAA
>NW_011485688.1:0-843 GCF_000754665.1 Bison bison bison | reverse complement strand
AGAAATATCAATAACCTCAGATATGCAGATGACACCTCCCTTATGGCAGAAAGTGAACAGGATCTAAAGCTAGTCTGTTGTTCCATGTCCAGTTCTAACTGTTGCTTCCTGACCTGAATATAGGTTTCTCAAGAGGCAGGTCAGGTGGTCTGGTATTCCCACCTCTGTCAGAATTTTCCACAGTTTATTGTGATCCACACAGTCAAAGGCTTTGGCATAGTCAGCAAAGCAGAAATAGATGTTTTTCTGGAACTCTCTTGCTTTTTCGACGATCCAGCAGATGTTGGCAATTTGATCTCTGGTTCCTCTGTCTTTTCTAAATACAGCTTGAATATCTGGAAGTTCACGGTTCACGTATTGCTGAAGCCTGGCTTGGAGAATTTTGAGCATTATTTTACTAGTGTGTCAGATGAGTGCAATTGTGTTGTAGTTTGAGCATTCTTTGGCATTGCCTTTCTTTGGGATTGGAATGAAAACTGACCTTTTCCAGTCCTGTGGTCACTGCTGAGTTTTCCAAATTTGCTGGCATATTGAGGACAGAGCTTTAGGATCCTAAAGGATTCATCCTTTAGGATTTGAAGTGGCTCAGCTGGAATGCCATCACCTCCACTAGCTTTGTTTGTAGTGATGCTTTCTAAGGCCCACTTGACTTCACATTCCAGGATGTCTGGCTCTAGGTGAGTGATCATACCATCGTGATTATCTTTTTTGTTGTACAGTTCTTCTGTGTATTCTTGCCACCTCTTCTTAATATCTTCTGCTTCTGTTAGGTCCATACCATTTCTGTCCTTTTTCAAGCCCATCTTTGCATGCAATGTTCCCTTGGTATCTCTAATTTTCTTG
>NW_011485687.1:18710-19612 GCF_000754665.1 Bison bison bison | reverse complement strand
CTGTGCAGATGTGCACGACTATTAGCAAGGCTCTCTGCTCAAGTGCTGCTGGGTTAAGCAGCTTCCTGAATGTTTAGGCCAGGTTTCCTGGTTGGGAAGTGCCAAGAACTACACTCAGTAATAGGCAGGGTTATAAATTAGCTCTACTTCCTGGGGAGAGAAAGGGAACCAGTTCTAATAATGAGAAGGTGCTTTGTTTGGCTTGAAAGTGGCATTGGCTTTGCTTGGGAGACAGGCAGCCCCTCTCGAGCCCCAGCTCGAGTGCTGCTGGGTTAAGCAGCAGTCCAGGTGCTTTGACCAGGCTATCAGTTCAGGAGCCACACTCAGTAGTGGTGAGTATTATAAATTAGCTCCCTTGCCTGTGAAGAGTGTCAGGCTCAAATGCCAGTAAAGGTCTTTGTTTGGTATCCAAGACCTGTGACCTGCTGAGTTCCCTGGTTAGATTGCACTACCATCTTGGCTCTGTAGATGTTCCAGTATTTCACCTGGGCAATGCTACATGTGTCAACTCAGTCTGCTATGTCTTTAATTCCTTTTATCAATGCTTTATAGTTTTCAGTATACAACTCTTTTGCCTCTTTGGTTAAGTTTATTCTTAGTTGTTTAAATGTTTTTATGTTTTTGTAGTGTAATTTTTTTAAATTTTTAAATTAATTTCCTTCTAAGATTTTTTGCTGTTATTACTGTATACAGACACATAATTTTTGTATATTGTTTTATAACCTGCATCTTTACTGAGTTCCTGTATTAGTTCTAACAGTTTTGGTTTGTGCGTGTGTGTATGTGCATGCACACAGGTGTAGTCTTTAGGGTTTTCTACTCCAATACTTTGGCCACCTAATGCAAAGAACTGACTCATTGGAAAAGACCCTGATGCTGGGAAAGATTGAAGGCAGGAGGAG
>NW_011485687.1:13487-15150 GCF_000754665.1 Bison bison bison | reverse complement strand
CTCTGTTCCTGGATGAGGGTGGCAGTTATACTCCTTACTAGGCCTTACTCTCACCCAGGAATGGGGAGTGGATTGGTGATTAGACCTGATACACACCATCTTGTTCAGTCTTGCTGCTGCTGATAACAGATGCTTCAGCTCCCACAGGGCCCTCCTCTAGGGTAAAGTGTGGTAGTGGAAATGATGTGCTTATTAACCCTGACTCAAACCATTTCTCTCCTCTCATTGCTGCAGGTGGTGTGGGAAGCTCTGTTCTCTGCTGCATCTACTTATTCAGGGAAGGGGAGGAATATAATACCACATAGACTGTTCCATACCATCTTAAGTCTTCCTTCTGTTGAATAGGGGTAGGAACTCGGATCACTGCTTAACCCCCATATACTGCCATTCAGGCCAGGGAATTAGGGCCCTGTCTGCTTTCTCTGGATTGAGAATGGAATATTAGCTCCCTGCTCACCCTATCTAAATCATTATGACAGTGGAATTAGTATACTGCTCCCTGATTCTGCTACATAGGCAGGTTGAAGATAAGTTACCTGCTTGGCCCCACAAATAGCATTCATTGGGTGCTAATTCTTAAGCCATAGTTCCTGCTGCCACTATTCTATTAGATCCAGATGAGTATCAGGGCACCTAGAAGATATGCACCCAGAGGATGTCAATGTCCCATTTAGAAGAATGCAGTTGTGGTTAAAGTGCATGACTTTTTGGCATATTTGAGTTTGTTATCTGTGGACAGGTGCTGAGAACTCCCTCCTCTCAGATTTTCAGGCAACCAGCCCACATTTTACCAGTAGAGATTCTTCCAATACAACTACTGAAACCATCCCAGCCACAATCAAACTAAAACTGAGAATTAGTGGGATCTATTTCAGCAGCACACACATTTAAAAATAATGCTATCAAAAATGGCAAGTGCTTCAGCACTAATAAACCACTAACCAGCACTAAGGCACAGTGATGATTGTGACACCATTGCCACCTAGTGGCTAGTGTCAGCATACAAAAATGACAGTTCAGTCGCTCAATCCTGTCCAACTCTCTGTGACCCCGTGGACACCAGGCCTCCCTGTCCATCATCAATGCCTGGAGCTTGCTCAAACTCATGTCCATTGAGTCGATGATGCCATCCTACCATCTCATCCTCTCTCGTCCCCTTCTCCTCCCACCTTCAATCTTTCCCAGCATCCGGCTCTTTTACAACGAGTCAGTTCTTTGCACCAGGTGGCTGAAGTATTGGAGCTTCAGCTTCAGCATCAGACCCTCCAATGAATATTCAGGACTGATTTCCTTTAGGATTGACTGATTTGATATCCTTGCAGTGAAAAGGACTCTGAAGAGTCTTCTCCAACACCACAGTTCAAAAGCATCAATTCTTTGGCGCTCAGCTGTCTTATGGTTCAATTCTCACATTCATACATGACTACTGGAAAAACCATAGCTTTGACTAGATGGACCTTTGTCAAGAAAGTAATATCTCTGCTTTTAAATATGCTGTTTAACTCTCCGACATAAATCACAGCAGGATCCTCTATGAGCCCCTCCCAGAGTAATGGAAATAAAAGCAAAAATAAACAAATGGGACCTAATTAACCTTAAAAGCTTTTGCACAACGAAGGAAACTATAAGCAAGGTGAAAAGACAGCCTTCAGAATGGGAGAAA
>NW_011485687.1:12234-12714 GCF_000754665.1 Bison bison bison | reverse complement strand
AATGTTCATCGCAGCACTGTTTATAATAGCCAGGACATGGAAGCAACCTAGATGTCCATCAGCAGATGAATGGATAAGAAAGCTGTGGTACACACTGGAGTATTACTCAGCCATTAAAAAGAATACATTTGAATCAGTTCTAATGAGGTGGATGAAACTGGAGCCTATTATACAGAGTGAAGTAAGCCAGAAAGAAAAATAGCAATACAGTATACTAACACATGTATGTGGAATTTATAAAGATAGCAATGATGACCCTATGTGCGAGATAGCAAAAGAGACACAGATGTATAGAACAGTATTTTGGACTCTGTGGGAGAGGGCAAGGATGGGATGATTTGGGAGAATGGCATTGAAACATGTATATTATCATATGCAAAACTGATCACGAGTCCAGGTTTGATGCACAGGACAGGGGTGCTCGTAGCTGGTGCACTGGGATCACCCAGAAGGATGGTATGGGGAGGGAGGAGGGAGGGG
>NW_011485687.1:9464-11364 GCF_000754665.1 Bison bison bison | reverse complement strand
TGCATTGTATTTATAGGAAGTCTGGTTTACAGAAAAAGATGAAATGTCCTTTCAAAGTCAGATAGCAAGGTAGTAAAACCTGGGTAGATATCTGCTTGGTTAAGAATCATTTATGTTGTCCAACTGTTTATAAAGATAAAACTAAAAATGTGTAAGCGTGCAGCAAACATCACTTGATTATCTTAGAGTGTGATCCTGTTAGAGCCAATCTTAACTTCCCCCCGCTTGAGCTAATCCACAGTAAGCTGAAAGAAAAATTAGATTGTCCTCCTTGGGACTCAGAGGTCCTGGTTAAGAAAGTGAAGGGTCATAGGGCACATATTATACTTTTAATTGGGTTTGATTAAATTAAATGGCAGGATTCAATTTCTTAGGAACATACCCATTGATACTCCCCATTCCTATGCCTCATAGCAGACATTTGTAATCAATCATATTTCCTCTCCAAGCCCAGACTTTACTGCCCAGTCCTTAATAGTAAAGATTAGTGGTAATTGTCATTCAAGATGAAACCTGTTTGTTAGGCTAAGATTCATTCCATTCATCCCTTCATTGTCGTGAGCTCTGAGGAATCACAGATGCCAGAACTTTGTCCTGCAGTAGAGCAGAGGACAAGGGATAATCAGTTAATATTTATTTGCACACTTGATATGAACTACTCATTTAACCTTCACAAGATTCCTTAGAATAGTACTCTCATTATCACCATTCTCATTTTACAGTTAAGAAAACTGAAGCACAGAGAATTTAAATAGATTATCCATGGTTACATAACTAGTAAGTGATAGGAAGCTCTGAAAGCTGGGCTCTGAAATCTCGTTCTTAATCATTAAGCAGAAGTCATGGAAGGCTTCCTGAAGGACCAGTTTGAGCTAAATATTAAAGAATGAGCAGAAGTAGTTTGTCTGAAGAAGAGTTGGCAGACAGTCCAGGCAGAAAGCTTAGTGTGTGATGGGGTAAAGATTCATGATGGGATAGGAATGTGGGATGAATGAGGTCAGGAGAGTATTGAAGGGAGGGAAAATAGCAAGACAAGAGGTCAGAGAGTGGGTTGGGGTCAGACTTTCAAAGGCTCTGAATCTGAGTGGGAGAGCTGCAGCATACTTCCCTTCTGATGTCATCAATAAGTTGGTATTCTGTCAATAAGTCCAGATGCTGCCTTAGAAGCCATTCTATCATTGCTCCAGGCACACTTTTATCCCATGAATTCACCATGCAAGGGATCTCAAGTGACAGGTAGCTAAAATGTGAGGTCCTGGTTAAAAGTCCCAGAATGTTTTGAAGACTGACTAGAGATAGACAGCTCCAGGACAAGATTTATATAGGAATTTCCAAGAGAAGGTAAAGAGAATCTGGAGTCACTGCCAGGGAAACCTTGACTGTGGTTTCCAGCGTACACCCACTGAAATGAATTAGACGAATTGTCAGGCTGTTCAAGTCCTGCAAAATTGGCCCTTTAAAGAAGGCCTAGTTAAACAAATAGGACAGGGTGGAAAGTGTTGGAGTAGGAGGAGATAATTATAGATTTTGTCACATTCTCAAAATGTACGAGCCCGCCTAGTAATTCCTAACATTTTCCCATCAAGAATATTCTTACAGTTTTTATTTTCCCAACTGTGCCCTGTACCCAGATGTCTACTGCACAAAGGGAATTTATTGAGTATAATTAATTTCCCCATTTTATTAGACAATAGACAATTGTCCAAGTACTTGTCACACTGTCACCAGCTAGACAAAAGCAAATATACTGACATTTTACTATGCCTGTGGGATCTTATCATGGGTCAATTCAGTTCAGTCACTCGGTCATGTCTGACTTTTTGCAACCCCATGAACCGCAGCACACCAGGCCTCCCTGTCCATCACCAACTCCCGGAGTTTACCCAAACTCATGCCCATT
>NW_011485687.1:7943-9232 GCF_000754665.1 Bison bison bison | reverse complement strand
AAAATTTGTTTGCCCAAAGAGTTGGATTTTTTTCTCCTTACTGAAAGTCACACTTATCTAACATACCCTGGATTTCTTTTTATCCTGGCTGCCAGGAAGCAGAGAGCCTCTTTTAAAAAGTGCTGTCAGAGCAACTACAAGAGTCTTTATGGTAAGCATGGTGGCATACCCTCTTCCATTACTTTATCTCAAATATATGTGTGTATATATGTATATATACCTGTGCAAAAAGTTCTCTGGGTGAGATTGGAACCAAAGTTTTAGTGGGGGAGTTCTTAATACAAAGAGATTGAAATGGACATACACTGCATTACATTTGGACTTACCTATTGATATTTTACATGTGGTTTTATTTAAGATTTTGAGAACTGAAATATTGTCTATTGTGTGATTATCTACTTTGGATAATAGGCTCAGATCACACCTGTGTGGGTGGAGGGATGCTTTCTCTAGAAGAAACAAGTCTTTCTACTGACAGTCCCGAGAAGGGGTCAACCCTGGAGCAGGCAATCAAGACTGTTTATTCTTTAGATTCAACTTTCTGTCAGTGATCTCCCAAATTTCAGCATCATCTCCTTAAAATTTAGAACCTGCTGTCAATTCTTACTGTGGTGAATCAAGAAATGGTTTTCCTCATGCTGGAGCTCAATCAGATAAGGAGAGGACAAGGTACATTCCCTGAAATGACAAAATAGAGGACAAGTGGGCCCATAGAGCTGTAGTATCATGAGAGTTCTTGACAGTAGATATAACAATATGGAAATAAGATTAAAACAACAACAACAACAACAAAAAACACCATGGGGTAGAACCAAAAGTGCTCTTTCCTCTTATGTAGCAAGTCGCCCTGGGAAACTTAAAAAAATCTGGGGTCCACATCTAAGAAAGGCTAATTATTGGCAATCAAGTTGATAAAGGTATAAGCTGAGCTAATTAGTGTTAGGTCAAACACACACATGCACATATTTGCGGTTGTGTGTGCATATACACATGTGTGCACCAGGAAAGAAGACTGAAAGGAAACACCCCAAAGTATTAATATGCTCAATATTAAGATCCTAGGTGATTTTTAAATCTTCTTTAGACTTTTCTATACCTATTTTCCTTCCCAAAGCCTACATTAATTTTTTACTTAAAAAAAAATTTAAAAAGGGGGCTTCTATTTTCAGCTTTGACAATAAAAGTCTTGAAAACTATCACTCTCATTGTTAAAAAAAAAAAAAAAAAGAAAGAAAGAAAAGAAAAGAAAAAGCAGGGAAAAGTGAAAATTGGACTTGTTGGATTTGTCA
>NW_011485687.1:4796-6369 GCF_000754665.1 Bison bison bison | reverse complement strand
TCTGGTTTTTTGGGGGGTAGATGCTCGAGAATATCCGGGCGGACTCCTGAGGCTCGATCCCGCCTTTGCATATGCCGAGCCTCCTTCCTCATGACCTTTGTCACGAGTGGAATGCCTCACCGGCTCCCAGCAGGTAGGAACATTAAATGCTAATTTTGATAAATTTGCTATCCTGGGGATTACAGTCTTAGTTGTAGCTCTACACTTCTGTGGGTTTTCCCTCCAGAAATTCCATACTTTGTCACTTTGACGATCCCAGAAATATTTTCTCTTCCACTGGAAGGAGGAGGGGAAATATGTATTGTGAAACATGCCCAGAGCCATCTCCATACAAAAGCATACCTGCTAAAGCACAATTCTGCAATCTTACCACAGGTGAAATAAGGAAATCTATGAACCTATCTGTCTCACGTAAGGCGGGGGGGCATAATCAGCATAGTGACAAGGCTTCAGGAAAATAGATTGAGAATGTTGTAGCCAGGAAAGGGAGTGGAGGGCTGCTGGGGAAATCTAAACCACTGAAGGAGGTACAGAAACACTTGTGTAAGTCACAGCCCTGAGACACAGGTCCACAAAGGATGGAGAAATATTGGAAGACTAAAAAACAAACAAACAAACAAACAAACAGCTGCCTCTCCTCCACAACCTACCACCACACCATAGTGGCTCCAAAAACTTGTAGTTACAGTGGCTTACTACAGAATATCTGTAAAACCCAGATTCTCTGAGATCTCTACATAGCAAAGCCCCAAAGCCAAGATAATAGATAAAAACAAGGACACTAAAAGAATTTGAAGCCTATTTATACCATATAGCCACAACACAGTAAAATACAACTCATATCCAGATTAATATAAATCATCATGCTAAGGACCTATTTATCTCAGTTTCTATTACCTGATATACCATGTGCAGCTTTTGAGAAAAAATTGCAAAGCATGTTAAAAGGCATAATAAAACACAGTCTAAAAGAGAAAAAACAAGCTTCAAACCAGTCAGATATGACGTAGAGGATGGAATTATCAGATGGGGGATTCAAAATCACTATGCTTAATACATTAAAGTGGGGGTCACCAATCCCTGGACTGTGGACCTGTACCAGTACATGGCCTATTAGGAACCAGGCCACACAGCAGGTGAGTGGTGGGCAAGGGAGTGAAGCTTCATCTGTCACTCCACATCGCTCCCCATCACTCACATTGCTGCCTACACCATGCCTCCCTCAACCCCATTCCATGGAAAAATTGTCTTCTGTGAAATCTGTTCTGACAAAAAGGTTGGGGAACACTGTGTTAAAGGCTTTAAAGGGAAAAGTGGAGAACAACAACTATAGATGGGTAATGTAGGCAGAGATGGGACCTCTGAGGGAAAAAAAGTTAATGCTAGAAATTTAAAAAAAATGCTTTAATAGAAATGAAGAATTCCTTACATGGGCTTGTTAGTAGACTCAATACATCCAGAAAAAGGAAAACTAAACTTGGATTGGCAAAGATGGCAAAGTACAAAGACCTTGAGCTCTTCTCCTATTCCAGGCACACCAAAATTACAATCATTTACAGGTAGCGCTAGTGGT
>NW_011485687.1:3067-4696 GCF_000754665.1 Bison bison bison | reverse complement strand
TTAGAAAGACCTGAAAACTAGTGGGAAAGATCTTAAACTAATGATGTGAAGGGGGAACCATGATAAGACAGCAATGAGGGGCAGAGATGTAGTATACTCAAGATCCACACCCCTGGGTAGACAATCCACAAACTGGAGGATAATTACAACTGCAGAGAGTCTCCCCAAGGAACAAGAGGTCACCTGCTACATGTGGCTCCCCACCCCTGGGGCCCTGTAGTAGGAAGACAAGACTCCAGAACATTTAGTTTTGAAGGCCAGTGCAGCTTACTTTGGGGACAGCCAGAAGGCTGTAGAAAATAGAGATGCCATACTAAAAAGGCACACACAAAAGCTCACATGCTCCAAGACACAGGCCAGAAGCAGTCATTTGAAAGAGTCTGAATCAGATATATCTGCTGATCTTGTAGGGCCTCCCAGAGAAGCAGGAAGCAACCAAAAGTCATTCTGGGGAGGGAGTTCATTCTATCATGAAGACACTGGTGTTGGCAAGTGCCATTTTGGACTCACCTCTCTAGCTTATTAGCATCAGTCACTGACTCTGCTCACCAACCTGTCAGAGCTAGTAATGGGATGCCTTAAGTAAAGCAGGTAGCCATATCCCCACAGATCTACCCACTATTAGGCCAGCTGCCTTAGGACCCCCTGTTTTCCCAGCTGCCTCACAACCTTATTCCAACCACCAGAGTGACCAGATACAGGCCCAGAAAACAGTGCATCATCACTAGCTCCAGGACCCTTGGACCATTACAGCCAGAGATCCCAGCTCTGCCGAACAGTGAGCCCACAATCAACAACCAGTGGGCTGAAACAGGTTCTGGGACACCCAGGGCCTGCAGCCAGAAACCCTGGGACTTGGCTCTACCCACCATCAGATGGGTACTAACTCCAAAATTCCCAGGGCCCTGTAGCCATACACCCCAAGATTTGGGTGTGTGTACCAAAGAGATGGCACTAGACCCTGGACAGCACCAGGACCCAGCCTTGTCCACCAACAGGCCAACAATATCTCTGAGGTACCTTTGGCCCTTCATCCAGCCACCTAGACATCTGGTCCCATTCACCAGAAGTCCAAAACCAACTTTGGAACACACCAAACCTCAGAGACAGTCATATTAGGAACAAGTCCCACTTGCCAACAAATCAACTAGATCCAGGACACACAACCCCACTATCATCTACCTCAGGACTTAGAGAGCTGCCCCAGTGTGGGCCAACACTAGACCTAGAATCCCTCAGGTCTGTGTGCAGCCACTTGGTTTGTCAGCCATTGTACCCATTGTAACTGGAAGCATAGAGTCTTAAAAAGGATCAAGCAAAGAGGACCATGCCAAGACATACTGAAATTAAAATGGCAAAATTAAAGAGAGAATATTAAAAGCAGCAAAGGAAAAGCAACATGTTATATATAAGGGAAATCCTGTAATACTATCAGTTGACTTTTCAGCAGAAACTCTGCTGGCCAAAAGGGAATGACATGATATATTTAAAGTGATGAAAGAGAAAAGCCTTCATTAGGATTTGAAGAAAGGATCAAGCAAAAGCTAAAAGAGATCAGTACCACAAGTACAGTTATACAAGAAATGTTAAAGGGACTTTTTCTAAGCAGAAAAGAAAAGTCTCAAACCA
>NW_011485687.1:0-721 GCF_000754665.1 Bison bison bison | reverse complement strand
GAATTCTGCACCACCAAACCAGCTCTCCAACAAATACTAAAGGATATTCTCTAGACAGGAAACACAAAAACGGTGTATAAATTCGAACCCAAAACAATAAAGTAAATGGCAACGGGATCATACTTTTCAATAATTACCTTAAACGTAAATGGGTTGAATGCCCCAACCAAAAGACAAAGACTGGCTGAATGGATACAAAAACAAGACACCTACATATGTTGTCTATAAGAGACCCACCTCAAAACAGGGGACACATACAGACTGAAAGTGAAGGGCTGGAAAAAGATTTTCCATGCAAATAGGGACCAAAAGAAAGCAGGAGTAGCAATACTCATATCAGATAAAATAGACTTTAAAACAAAGGCTGTGAAAAGAGACAAAGAAGGTCACTACATAATGATCAAAGGATCAATCCAAGAAGAAGATATAACAATTATAAATATATATGCACCCAACACGGGAGCACTGCAGTATGTAAGACAAATGCTAACAAGTATGAAAGGAAAAATCAACAATAACACCATAATAGTGGGAGACTTTAATACCCCACTCACACCTATGGATAGATCAACTAAACAGAAAATTAACAAGGAAACACAAACTTTAAATGATACAATAGACCAGTTAGACCTAATTGATATCTATAGGACATTTCATCCCAAAACAATGAATTTCACCTTTTTCTCAAGCACACATGGAACCTTCTCCAGGATAGATCCTG
>NW_011485686.1:26014-26316 GCF_000754665.1 Bison bison bison | reverse complement strand
TAGATGGACCTTTGTTGGCAAAGTAATGTCTCTGCTTTTTAATATGCTCTCTAGGTTGGTCATAACTTTCCTTCCAAGGAGTAAGCATCTTTTGATTTCAAGGCTGCAGTCACCATCTGTAGTGATTTTGGAGCCCCCCAAAATAAAGTCAGCCACTTTTTCCCCATCTATTTGCCAAGAAGTGATGGGACCAGATGCCATATTAGTTTTCTGAATGTTGCGTTTTAAGCCAGCCTTTTCACTCTCCTCTTTCACTTTCATCAAGAGGCTCTTTAGTTCTTCTTCACTTTCTGCCATAAGGG
>NW_011485686.1:25303-25914 GCF_000754665.1 Bison bison bison | reverse complement strand
ACAACATTGTAAAGCGATTATCCTCCAATTTAAAAAAAACCACCCAAGGCCTACAGAAACTTAAAGTAGTAGGAAGGCAAGGTGTATTAGTTATTTTCTGCTACATAACAATATTTCCACAAACTTAAACTATGAGATAAGAATGTTGTTTTAAGCTCTTATGTGGGTTAGGAATCTGGGCACAGCTTAGCTGGGTCTTCTGCTTAGGATGTCACAAGAATGTACTGAGGGTTTTGATCAAGATTGAGTTATCATCTGGAGCTTTGGGGAAAAATCCAGGTGGTTCTTGGTGGTATTCAATTCCATGCAGCTCTAGGACTAAGAACATCAGCTTTTTGTTGACAACCAGAGATAACCCTCAGCTCATTGTGGCATGGGGTTGGTGAACATGGCTGATTCCTTATAGTCAGCAAAAGAGAGAGAGAGATCAGCAAGACAGGCACTACATTGTTATTCAGTGTAATGATATCAGTTCAGTTCAATTCAGTCACTCAGTCGTGTCCAACTCTTTGCAACCCCATGGACTGCAGCATGCCAGGCCTCGCTGTCCATCACCAACTAACGGAATTTACCCAAACTCATGTCCATGGAGTTGGTGATACCATCCAACC
>NW_011485686.1:24429-25203 GCF_000754665.1 Bison bison bison | reverse complement strand
CTATACAGTCATCTCTCAACATTTGCAGGGGATTGGTGCCAGGACCCCTGCAAACACCAAAACGCTCAATGCTCAAGTCCCTTAAATAAAGTGTAGTATGTGCAGTCGGCCCTCTCCATATCCATTGGCTCTGCATCCACAGGTTCAACCAGTTCCATCTGCAGTTGTTTGAATCTGAGAATGTGGAACCTGCTGAAATGAAGGGGCCAACTTCATGTACACACACATGTATGTATATATGTATGCTCTTATGTACAGGGATATACATTTTTTTAATGGGAGAAGAGACATTTTACCAAAAGATACATTGCATTGTGAAACACTCAGGCTTTGGGTGTTTGATCCAAGTCAGAATCATTCTTTATTCCTGTTCTCCTGTTAATCTGTCTTGTGTCAATTTTTAGTCCATCCAAAAGAACTCAAGAGGGGTGGGGTGGGGGGGAATTTTTCCCTCCTGACACATCTTGAGTCTGACCCCCAGAATCAATTTTTTAGTTGCTAGAAGAAACTTTAGAACTGTCTAATCCCATGATTCTCAAACTTATATACAAATTACTTAGGGCGGTTGTTTAGAAAGGCACATTTTGGGGCCTCTTTTTAAAATTGAAGGTCAGAATAGGGCCAGGAATCTACTTTTTAAGCAAGTATACCCAAATATTCTATACAGGTAGGCCATGACCACACTTGAGGGTGGGGAACAACTAGTTCTAAATCAGTACATCGATTTGTAGATGGTAACTGAGGTTCATAGTGGTTACTTGACACATACATCCA
>NW_011485686.1:20691-21965 GCF_000754665.1 Bison bison bison | reverse complement strand
TTCAGTCCCCTATAATGAAAAGGACATCTTATTTGGGTGTTAGTTCTAAAAGGTCTTGTAGGTCTTCATAGAACTGTTCAACTTCAGCTTCTTTAGTGTTAGTGGTTGGGGCGTAGGCTTGGATAACCATGATATTGAATGGTTTGCCTTTTAAATGAACAGAGATCATTCTGTTGTTTTTGAGATTACATCCAAAAACACTTCGGATTCTTTTGTTGACCATGATGGCTACTCCATTTCTTCTGAGGGATTCCTGCCCGCAGTAGTAGATATAATGGTCATCTGAGTTAAATTCACCCATTCCAGTCCATTGTAGTTCGCTGATTCCTAAAATGTCGACGTTCACATCTTGCCATCTCCTGTGTTTGACTGCTTCCAATTTGCCTTGATTCATGGACCTAACATTCCAGGTTCCTATGCAATATTGCTCTTTACAGCATTGGACTTTGCTTCTATCACCAGTCACATCCACAGCTGGGTGTTGTTTTTGCTTTGGTTCTGTCTCTTCATTCTTTCTGCAGTTATTTCTCCGCTCATCTCTAGTAGCATATTGGGCACCAAGTGATCTGAGGAGTTCATGTTTCAGTGACCTATCTTTTTGCCTTTTCATACTCTTCACGGGGTTCTCAAGGCAAGAATACTATACATCATGTATATAATGATATACATCCTGTCTATTGGTTAGATGCAGGCTTAGAGGGGAATCGTACAAGCATGTGAACACCAGTAGGTGGGGACCATAGGGACCATCTTAAGATTTTTTCCCCACAGGAGGGGTGAAATACAGAAGGTGTAAGTAGCACGTACTTTAAGAAAAAGAAGCATAATGTTGGGATGTTGGGATGAAAAAAATATTTGCCTCATTTTTAGAATTGAACTACTTTACCACTAGGTGGTGGTATAGTCATTAAACTTAAGACTGCTTAGCTACTGCATTTATATAAAGCTCTTTGTTCTAAATCTTTTCAATTAGGACTGAAGAGTGGGGTGCCTGCTGCAATGTTGAAAATATACCAGAGGGGTACAATCAAGGAACAGACGAAACAAAGGTTTGAGATCTTCTAGGGCAAATAATTTTCATAATCTTGGTTTGCAATATTATAAGTTAAACTAGTAAAGGTCAGATGGTCCATTTTAGTTATATAGGGTGGGGGAGGAGCTGATGTTTTCCTTTGTGGAAGTCTTGATCTGAAAATGTAAAATGTGTGCTTAATGTTCTCTTAATTTTTATTCTTATGGAGTTGTAATTTTTTTCCAAAGCTTACTCTGAACAC
>NW_011485686.1:16545-20591 GCF_000754665.1 Bison bison bison | reverse complement strand
AAGCAGAAGTTAAATAGGGCAAATATTACTAAAACAATCTTTGTGTATGCCCTCAAGTACTGGTAATTTGGAAACAGTATGGAATACCATGACATTCTAGGAAAGCAGAAGAAAAAGCTAATTCTTTGGAAATTGTAACAGATTTTGATCAAAACGAAGTAGTTTTCAGATTTGTCCAGTTGACTTTAGGGTACAGAAACACTTGCACCTCTGTGTGTATATCAAGATGAGACTTGTTGAATAGCCCTGACTGAATCTTTAATTCTTGTCTGTGTTGCATTGGTTAATATATGTCCTGAGTTATTGGATGCTTTAGAAAACATTTCCCTTCTGTCATCTATAACCTTTTAGATTTCTGCATATTACTTATTTAGACTCCTGCTTTTTAAAATACACAGTAAAAGTTATCGTGGATTTAATTTCTTTTAATAAAGAAGGAAAGGCCTATATGTACATAGTTTTATAAAAAGGAAAAGAACCTTATTTCTTCCTTCTTCATAGAAGGAAGACTTAAGGATGGTGAGTTGTAGCATGATTATTTTTGTTTTAGTCTCCAGAAAATCCATCAAAGATGCTCTTCCCCTATAAGGTGCTCAAAGCCCTGGATCCAGAAATCTATCGTAATGTAGAATTTGATGTTTGGTTGGACAGCAGAAAAGGTAATGAAATAACAGGATATTTTTGAATCCTGGCAGATCTAGGAGAACAATTTTGCAAATTCTTTTTAAATAAGAGATGTTTTCAAACCATGGTTATGAAAAACACGTTTATATGTTTATATGGTACTTTTAGCCTACTCAATACATGATTTAAGTCCAAAGGAGGAAGCAAATAGGGATAGAATTGGTGAGGGATCTTTTAGAGTGTGATGTTCATCAGGGACTTCAACTTTGCAAAGACTCTGTCTTTAGATAACTTTAAGAGTACCAGAATTGTAAGTGGATATAAGTTCCACTTAAGTTTAATGTGTTAAGATGGATGATAGATGACTAGGTCAAGTGTTAGCAAACTGTGACATGTGAGTCAAATCCAATCTGCTACCTGTTTTTTTATGGTCCATGAACTAAGAATGGTTTTCTATTTTTAAGTGGCAGGGAAAAATTAAAAGAACAATATGTTGTGACACATGAAAATTATATTCAATTCTCAGTGACCATAAGGTTTTATGACAGATTTAAATAGTTGCAACAGAGTCTGTATGGCCTACATTCTTTAAAATATTTATCATCTAGCTTTTTACAGAGAAAATTTGCCAACCCTTGAAATAGGTAATTGTTTCTCTCTCCTTATAACTAAGTTGATCAAATTACGTCTTAAAGTTCTGCCATCAGTGTAGCCTTTAATGTTTCGTATTCAACTCCTTGGACCTTGGTGGTGAGCCTAGGTATGGTTAATAATCTAGAATGAGATTAATACCTTGTAGAACACAATAAATGGCTAAAAATACAGTTGACCCTTGAACAACATGAAGGTTAGGGTCACTGATCCTCCAAGCGGTTGAAAATCCAGATATAATTTGTAATCTGCCCTCAGTATTCCCAATTCCTCTGTATCCACAGTTCCACATCCTCAGATTCAACCAACCTCAGTATTTGTAGTACTATTGAAAAAAATCTACATATGAGTGGATCCCTGCAGTTCAAACCCATGTTGTTCAGGGGAAAACTGTATTGCTTTGAAGCAGCTGCATAGTCTTTCTTTTTCTTTTTTTTTTTTTTATTTTCTTAAAAAAAATTGAAGTGTTACTTTCAAATTGAACCTTATTGGTGTATGACTAATTCTAAGATTACAACCTCTAAGTTTCCACTTATTTGTGTCTTATAGCACAGAACTATTCTGGCAAATCTCCTTAAATTAACCACAGTAATAACCTGTTAAGAGTGATGGAGAGACCTTTCAGGACAGTGGTCCCCCACCTTTTTGTCACTAGGGACTGATTTCATGGAAGACAGTTTTTCCATGGACCGGGAGGGGAATGGTTTTGGGATGGTTCAAGCATGTTACATGTATTGTGCACTTTATTTTTATTATTACATCAGCTCCACCTCAGATCATCAGGCATTAGATCCCGGAGGTTGGGGAACCCTGCTTCAGGACATTTTCCCTACAGATTTTAGATTATAGGGGTTGGTAGCATTGTCAAAAACACTGTGGTAAAAACAAATTAGAAAATGAACTGTTGTAAAACAGGAAAGGAACCAGTTCAGTTGAGCTTGAATCTTCATTTTCTTTTAATAGAACTTCAAAAATCTGATTATATGGAGTATGCTGGGAGACAGTACTATTTGGGAGACAAATGTCAGGTTAGTTTCTTCTTTAAAGAATCAGTAATTTGCTTTTCTGAGATTGTGGTTTTAGTCATTAATATGTGATTAACAAAACTAATTAATGTTTATGTTAGGTTTTAATTACAAACTTGTGATTATATGTGAAGTGTAAAGCTTTTTCAGCTTGTGCTGCCTCCATTGAACTGGACTGGCAGTGTTTATTATCAGCTGCTTTAATAAGTAGATACTGAACTCCATTTCAGGAGAAGAAGTATTTTTGCTTAGCAAAAGCCAGATCTGCTGATAGACTCAAGACTAGATGTGTTCTTACTGTCTCTTCCCCTCTTTCAGGTTCGCTTGGAATCAGGTGGAAGATATTATAATGCTCATATTCAGGAAGTTGGAAATGAAAACAGTTCAGTAACAGTCTTCATTGAAGAGCTGGCAGAAAAGTAAGAATATAATAATTTGTTGAATTAACTAAAATCTTTGGCTCTTGATGCCTTTTTATAGTCTTAAATTGAGAATTACCAGGATGCTAGTAAGAGAACAAAGTTATATCTGGTACTGGCCTAAGATGACTTATTTTGAATTGTAAAAGCATGTGATGAAGTATGAAATTTCAGTAAGTCTATGCATAAGTTTTGAAATCCTAGGTAATAGCCAACTTATTAGAAATATTAAGAACAACAAAATTCTGATATAAATTTATACTAATTTGAAAGCTAGTTTGCTAACTGAGCCTCTGCCAATATCAAATTAGGCTAGTCCATTCGTTCTCAAACTTTAACATACCCCAGAATTACATGGAGAGTTTGTTAAAATTCAGATTGATGAGCTCTGTCCCCAAAGTTTGATTTAGTAAGTTTGTGATGGGGTCCAAGACTTTGAACTTGTAAAAAGTTTCCAGGTGATACTAATGCTGTTGGTACACTTTGAGAACCATTAAACTAGGCTGTGCTGCCCTAACAACCAGACTCTCAGCAAACTTAGAGTTCATTTCTTTCTCATTTAGCATGTTTATAGTAGGTCAACAAAGGGGCCCAGGTTGACAAGGGCTCTATCCAGACATATACTGCCATGATCACAGGCAGGTGGAAAATGAAAACATGACAAACCATGTGCTGACTTTTAAAGCATATGCTCACATTTTACTGGCCAAAATACGTTACATAATTAAGCCTAAAGTCAGTGGGGTGAGAAAATATAATCCTTCTCCAAGGAGAGGCAACAATTATTTGTAAACTAGTCTACCACAATCTTTCCTACTTAATGTGATATGTGCTATAAACAGCTATGAATTTATACAAACTGCTCTTAGTTTTCTAATGTACAAAGAAAACTTCAATAAGGAGGCTAGGGGTTACAGGTTTAAGTAGAAAACACTTGAAAATGAAGCAGGAGGGATGTGTATAAAATGAGAATTGACTGTTTTGCAGTGGCTTCATGTTGTTATCTCTACCTTTAAGGCATGTTGTTCCACTAGTTGACTTAAAACCAGTTACCCAAGTGACACCTGTTCCTGCCTGGAATGCTATGCCCAGTAGGAAAGGAAGAAGTTACCAGAAAATTTCTGGGGGCTATATCCCAGAAATAGGTTTGTATACTGAAAGTTTTATTATTTTCCTCTTCTTGTACTTATCTAAATTGCACTTATTTTTAAAGCTGTAACTCAAGTCTTATCCTGGTTTAGAGTTCCTCCTTTGACACTACTGAAGTTTTGGGATGGATAATACTTTGTTGCAGGGAGCTGTCCTATGCATTGTAGGATGTTTAGCA
>NW_011485686.1:13544-16445 GCF_000754665.1 Bison bison bison | reverse complement strand
TTGTTTAGCTTAAGCTGGGGTGGACTTTAAGTACCTAAAAACCTGAAAAAGATTTCTCAAAGAACTAGGAAAGCATCTCATGGAAGCAACCAGAGATATTAATAGGCATAATTTCTTGGATAATAGTAACATAGGAAATGGAATGACTAACTGTTTCGATGACAAAAGTTGCCTGTACTAAAGATAGTGCTGAGATGTCCATCGATACAGAAGTTACTTGTTCGTTTTGCCCTTCCAAAAGGAACACCTAGTACATCCTTTTTTTTTTTTTCTAGTACATCCTTTGAAAATACAGAAATTTCTTCCCCTGTATTCATATGGATTTCCTAGAAAAACATCTGAGTGTTCTAGACATTTGTGGGATACCTTGGACCTTTTGCTTTGGTTATGAAGCTTATTGCTTACTGCTTTGTTTTCTTGAAAGCTATGTCAGAGATGGACATGAAGCAACGGAAGAAGATGTTCAAGAAAGTTAGAGGGAAAGAGGTTTATATGACTATGGCTTACAGCAGGGCAGAACCCCTTCTCCCACCCAGGCTTCAGCACAGTATGCATTATGGGCATGGCCCTCCAATGCACTACTCACAGACAGCTGGCAATGTTATGTCTAATGAACATTTTCATCCTCAACATTCATCTCAGAGACAAGGTCGGGGATATGGGATGCCCAGGTAGGTCTTAACTAACTTTGAAGATAATGTACGTCTCTGTTTAAACATTGGAAATAATTCCTGGGCAGAATTACGGTAGAACTTAGAAATATCTTAATAGTTTAGATTTCTCTTATAATCTCTACCTGAAGGGACATAGAGAATGGAAATGATGTATACTTAAATTCTTGGCAAACTTATGGAAGACTCGTATTCTCACAGTCTAGGAGAATATGAAGCAGTTGCTAGAAGATAGAATGCCATCAGGCTGAGAGTGCCATGTATATGGCACTGAATCTATCAATAATGAATAGGCCGATCTGTAATGGAAAAGAATAGGAAAAAAGAATGTATGTGTGTGTGTATATATATATATATATATATATATATATCTGAATCACTTTACAGCAGGAATTAATACAACATTGTAAATCAGCTATACTTCAATTAAAAACAATGGATAGGCCTAATGCCAGTAGTGAGGAAAGCAAAGCTCTTTCTATTTGATTGTTTTTAGACAGATATGTTAATTCTATTTAACTACAAAGACTGACTGCTCAAGCACTAGTAAATAAGAGTTCTGTTTTTTCCCCCGTTATTCTTAGGGATTCTTCTCGCTTTATAAACAGGCACAACATGGCAGGCCCTAAAGTCGGTTTTTACCCTGGTCCGGGTAAAAGGTGCTGCCAGAGCTATGACAACTTCTATAGATCTCGGTAAGTGAACTTTAAATGTGGAAGGTTAGAGAAAATGAGTGAGTCTGACTTTATTGCTATGCAATAAATATATGGACTAATATTTTTAAAGTGTCAACATAGAGGCGTTTGAACTAGTATTTAGAAATTTAGAAACAAGTTAGTATCATATTTTAACTTTTTATCCCCTTCTCATTCTGCAAACTTAAGTTCCTTTAGACGTAGTCACCGCCAGATGCATTGTATGAATAAGGAGTGCCAGTTTAGCTTTGCTCCAGAAATGCCCAGGGGCTTGGAAGAAACCATTACTTTTTATGAAGTTGAAGAAGGGGATGAAACTGCTTATCCAGCTTTACCTGTAAGTAGTTCAAAGTTTTACTCACAAAGCTATTTATTTTTTTCTCTTTTATTTTTTTTAAGTAAAGGTAATGTGGATAAATTTTAGCTACTTTGCAAATTACCAAATAAAGCCCTTCTTGGAAAACATGAGTTTTCATCTTAGAGCTTTTAAAAATTAGGGGAATTTTTTAAGCTGTCCTTACAGAAGAGGCTTAGAGGTGGACTTGCCTATATAAGTATGGGCTAAATTTTTCTGTTTTCTTGATCATTACTTCCTCACATATTTTTGATTCTCAAGTACATTTAAAATATTTGTAGCTTTTTCTCTGACTATATAGGGACATTGTGTTTGTGTGTATCTCTTTGGTACAGAATCATGGAGGGCCCTCTACAATGGTTCCTGCTTCTTCGAGATACTGTGTTGCAAGGCGAGGACATAGCTCAGGCAAACAACCTTTGAATTCAGAGGAGGGTGATGGCCAGAGTGACAGTGGTGAGTCAGTTACAGTTCAGTATTTTTTTAAAAAGATGATTCTTGTGGTATGAGCACAACAGGGCTAAAGTTTTGGTTTGGAAAGGGTCCCCCTCCGTTCTGGCAGCTCATTTTGAAAGTTATCAGTTCTTGTTATCAGAGCTTGCTAGATTTTGAAGATGTCTTGATATTTTTCAGAAAGACAGACTTCTATTTCTGTAAAGCCACTACATTGTTAAAATGTTCAGTTCTCTGATAGGTCTTCAGTGAGTTTTGATTTGGTGAGATTTCAGTATTGGAAATATCTATTCTTTGTTAGTAAGCAACTGTTCATGTTGTCCATACCATTTGTATAATTACTTTAGATTTTCCTGTGATTGTTATTTTACAAGACTGCTATGAAATAATTTCTTTTCCTGAAGAAATATATTTGATCTATAAACATTACTATTCATTGAGTTCTAATGGCCATATACTGTACTAAGCAATTATATTTAAAATTTAATATAATACTTTGTCCCTCTGAGGAATGTGTATCTTTGTTTTATATATGAGGAAACTGAGATTCAGAGGGAAAATGACATAGCCAAAATCAGATACTTGGTAAATGGCAGAGATTTAATTACTTATAACAGCTTTACTTAGATGTAACTTACACATTTGTACACTTTACCTAACATGTACAATTCAGTGTTTAAAGTGTAAATGGTGGCTTTTAGTATAGTCATGAAGTTGCATGCTGCTA
>NW_011485686.1:12908-13059 GCF_000754665.1 Bison bison bison | reverse complement strand
AGCCCACCAGGCTCCTCCATCCATGGGATTTTCCAGGCAAGAGTACTGGAGTGGGTTGCCATTGCCTTCTCTGACATGAAGTTGCATACATCATCACAATCAATTTTAGAAAAAGAAACCCTGTACCCATTAGTGGCCTTCCCTAGTGGCT
>NW_011485686.1:8995-12726 GCF_000754665.1 Bison bison bison | reverse complement strand
AAAAGGATTCATGCAATATGTGGTCCTTTGTGACTGGCAGAGATCAGTTTTGAACTTGGTTTTATCTGACTCACACTGTTAATAGTTGTTAGGAGTGCCTTGCATTGTGAAATGTGCTTTTTTTATTAACTTTTTCTGTAAAATGATATATGCCTACTGAAACACTTCTGGAGGAATTGGGTGGATTAAGGAGGTATGAGGTGTTCTGAATGATTTGACTTACTGGTCAGCGTCTTTTCTTGTTATATTCTTCTTGCTGCTATTTATGATGAAGAAAATAGATATTTTAAAGAATTTAATGACAACATATCTAGCCCAAGAATGATCTTTGAAGAATTTGTACATGCATATGTATGCCTGTGCTTATGTATGCGTATTCCTGGCTCTTTTACTCAGGATGACCCTTTGTCTATTTCTTTTAGCGTGGTGGGTACCTTCAGATGTACTGTTCACCTATAGTGGCATATTTAGAGTAACCAAGTATTTTTTCTCACCTTAAATCCTGTTTTCTGGAGGAGCTGCCTGCATATGTATTTGATAAGTGACATGTTTAAGAATCAAATCCACTTTTGACCTTTGTGGTTTTATTTGGTGGAAAGCAGTCCAACTGAAGGTTGATTTTCTCTGAATTTCAATGATATAGCAGTCTTACAGAAAAGTACTTCAGTCCTCTAAGCAATCTTCTGACAACAAACTGATTTTCAAGGTATTATATACCTGTATCAGGCTGAAAAACAGATGAGGTATGACATATTCCTTTAACGTTCACCTAAGCAACCTATTGGTTATTTTAGTCACATTACTTTATAATCACCATTTCCTATATGTCGAGCATCATACTATGTTCTTTTCACCCCACTATGAGCTAGGTACTATTATCCCTGTTTTACAATGAAGAAATGAAGACACAGAAATTAAATAACCTGCCTAAAGTGATACAGTTATTCAAGATTCAAATCTAGACAGTCCTAACTCCAGAGCCAGAGAAGTTAATCACCATAATCTACTGCCAGAATTGGACAGAGCTGGGTTTTTCATGTCTGCCTGAACTCTTAAGAACCAAGGGAACTTTCAAAGGAGAAATTTGTGCTGTTTATAGCCAGTCTGACTAATATCTGTTGACTAGTATGAAAGCTTTAAATCACTTGTTTCAAGAATGTGTACATTTTAGTTTTGAACATGTACCCATAAAACTTGAGAAAAAGCAAGTGCTGGCCATCGGATACTGCTGAGCAAAAAGCTCTACATAAATGCACTTTTTCTGTCTTTTTTTCCTAGGGGGATATCATGAAGATTATATTTATCCTTCAGGTCAGTGAGATCTGATATTCATTATTTATAAAATTTCAAACTATAAAATAATGCTCATTATTGTACTTTGGTTATATCTTCTAGAACCAGACTATGACACTTCAGGTGTTTATAGCACAGCTGAATCTACTGCAAACTTGGTAGGTATTTAATTATAATCTCAAACACATATAGCTCCTGTGTACTAGAGCACTGTTCTAGGAGCTATGCACTTAAATGTGTTTAAGTCAGAATAGTCCTATGAGGTATTAGGGTATCATTCTGATTTTGTAGATGAAGAAATTGAGACCCAGAAATTAGCTCATCTAAGATCACATTTTTCTAGAAATTATCCTAGATGTTCCTAATATGTGTTGATACAAGAGGAAATTTGAACATTGGCAGTGATTTTTTTAGAGGATTTTGTCATGGGTCATTAATCTCAGGTACTTAATTTAGCAAAAGTTTATTTCTGCTACTTGCGTAGTGGAGGGCTCAGGAGGGCTCTGCTTAGGGGCTTAGGCTGATGGAAGCTCCATTCATGATTGGTAAGACAGGAAACAAAAGGTAGTGAATGGTGCACTGGCTCTTACAGCTTCCATGTGGAGGTGACACGTATTACTTTTCCATTTCTTTAAATTGGACTGAGCATATTTCCCTTGAGACTCTTAACTTCTCTGTGCCTGGAAGTCAAAAACTTGGAAATATTTTAATAGCACTAAGGATTACAACATTTAACGAAACTCCCTCACACAGACCAATTACTTCCTTCCACCTCAAAGGAGGCAACCTTAAAATCTCCTTCAGTGTGATTAAACTCAGAGCCCAAGGTTTCTGAAAAATGTGTAGTACTCTTTGTATTGGGTCCAGATGTGGTTCCTCTTGATCTGGAGGCCTAAAACCAAAGATACAAAGTTATTTACCCCCTACATACCCAATTTACAATGGTATAGCAGGGACTAAAAACTTGCAATTGAAATTCCCACCGGATCCAGGGAGAATGGGAGAAACAGTTACTGGCCTGTAGCATTTCTGACATCATGCTGGACAGACATTTTGAGGGCCCCCATCCTGGGCATTGGGACTGTTGCCTGGAAAAGCTCCCTGGTTAATTCTTTACTGGGGCTCTTGATTATGCCACAGCCCTTCCTTGGCCATGTTTGAAGTAGGCATTGGAGAATAATCCTTGTTGACAGCTGAGCAGCTTCCTCACACTGCTTCTTACTCATAGGAAATTGAGAGCCCAAGGCTGGTTTTTAATCTCAATTGGATAGTTTTAGTTCTGCTCATGGTTTCTTTGGCTGTGTGATTGATTTATTGTACAGCTTCTCTGATTCCTTCCTGTTAGTTTCATGTGCCAGTAGCCATACTGACATTAGATTTGCTATAATTCTTTGAATTCTTATTCCTTTCATGACTCAGTGGGTAAAGAATACACCTACAATGCAGGAGACACAGGTTCTACGCTGGGTTGGAAAGATTCCCCTAGAGGAGGAAATGGCAACCCACTCCAGTATTCTTGCCTGGAAAATCCCATGGACAGAGGAACCTGATGTACTACAGTACATGGGTCACAAAGAGTCAGACACAGCTGAGTGACGAAGACACACATTCCTTCACATTCTTATCCCTGTTTCTCTACTTGAGTGCAAATACCTTGAGCTTATCAATCACTGATAGAAGAGTCATAACCTTTGAATACTTTTCCCATGAGCCATTTTGTCCAAGTGCAAGGACTAACTGGATGTTATATCCTTAATTGTACTCCTGGTTTGAGATACCTTAGTGCAGTCATATTTTAGATTTGAGTCTTGCTTCAAGGCCAGCTTTTAACTTCTCTTTGTTGTTCAAAATATTTACCAATTTTATCTTGTACAGTTTTGATTTGAAGCAGTTACCTCTTCAAACCCTAAAAGTCCCAGTATTCAAGGATTCTATTCCCTTTCATTCCTGCCTACAAACTACTTTTCCTTACACATTTTAAAATACCTTGCTAAAATCTGCCAGCAGTAATCAAAACACAAAATTAATGTTCTGTTTCCTAAACCTCCTCCCTTAAGAGCTACAAGTTCATAATCTTCTCTAAGTCAAGTTTCTGTTACAGCTGCACCCTAATTTTAGTTACCAGTTACTGTTTTGGTCAAGCTAAGTTATGCTGTGGCAGCACTCCCCCCAAATCTCAGCAGCTTAACACAGTTGTTCTTGCTAATTTTATAGGTCCAGTGCATGTTGGTAGCAGGCTTTTGTTCATCAGAGTCACTCAAGAACCCAAGCTGATGGACCATGTACTTTCATAGTCATCTTGCAGAGCTGAAGATAAGGAAATTAAACACTGGGTATCAATATTTCTGCTCATATGTCATTGTCCAAACCACAAGGCCATACCTAACTAGATGAGGCCAGGAAGAGCAACATACCCATGTACCTAGGAGGAGAATTGG
>NW_011485686.1:7278-8763 GCF_000754665.1 Bison bison bison | reverse complement strand
TTTTCCCTTCCCTCTGTCATTACTATTCTCAGTATCACATGCTTTTTATACCATTTCTTGAAATAGCCACCCAAGTTGAAAAGGCAAGTGAAAAATCTCACCTTCAGGAATGACAGTAGACATTTTCTTTTTGTCTCTTTAATTTCATTTGTTACATCTTCCTTTTTGTTCTGAACTTACTTTATCATACATCCCCAGTAGATTTCAATCTCTTCATGATGTGTTCTGCTCCCAAGCCCCAGTCACCAAGTTTCTAAGTAATTTTTCCACAGCATTCTGAGAGGAGAGGACCTCTGCAGGACTTAAAGATTTCCAGGCACAGACTCTTCTTCTAACCACAGCATTTATTTTTCTTACTTTCACGCCTAAGTCTCACCTAAATCCTTCTCTAGAATTGTTTGGAATTCACACTGGGCCTTCTGAGCCAGGGCTGAGTTCACTTTTTGGCAGGTATTTGGTTTGCACTTGGGGCTTCCTGAGACCAGAGTTTGATCCCTGGGTCGGGAAGATCCCCTGGAGAAAGGAATGGCAGCCCATTCAGTATTCTTGCCTGGAGAATTCTGAGGATTAGGGGAGCCTGGCCGGCTACAGTCTATGGGGTGGCAAAGAATTGGACATGACTGAGTTACTAACACTTTCACTTTGTGCTGTACTTGAAACCAAACTTTTGAAATGTTCACTCTTTAGGTTGACATTAAGTTGTGCTTGTCTTTGTCACTTTGTGGTTCCTCTTGGTTTCTCTAATTACTTCCCCTGATTTCTTCTGTGTTCTTACTATGAGTACCAGTTTCTGCTGCTAGTTTATTTTCCTGTCATGACAATCTGTCATGCATAATCCTGAGTGCTTTAAAATCATTTTTGCTTTCACAAAGACAAGGTCTTGAACCAAAGGAGAATGATGTTTGGGTTATACTACATCCTGCTTGTAGGATGCATCTGACCAGTTATCCACCCTTGTTCCTAGCTGTATCTTTAGATGGACATCTTTCTTTTAGCAACACTGTTCCTGGTGCTAGTGATTTTGAGGTTTTTATGGCAAGAGAAGACACTGAGAAAGTGTTTAAATTACAGTCCTCCATTACATTTTAGTATCTGCATTGCGACTAGACTTGGATATGATCAAGATTTCTACAGTAGGAAATATTAGGTTAGTGCAAAAGTAATTGCGGTTTTTGTGTTGTTGAAATTTGCCTTTGTACTGGAATACATTCTTAAATAAATGTGGTTGTGTTATACATTATTTTAATGTGCATTTCTCAGGTTTTTTTTTTTTTTTGCTAATGACTTGTTATGTACAGTTTATTTTTCATTTTAGACTGTGGAAATGATGTTAGACAAAAAGTAAATTTGAGTGATTTTCTTATTCGAGTTCAAAATGGATTGTAAAGCAGCAGAGACAACTTGCAACAACAATGAATTTGACCCAGGAACTGCTAAGGAAAATACAGTGCAGTGGTGGTTCAAAAAGTTTTGCAAAGGAGATGG
>NW_011485686.1:5530-6340 GCF_000754665.1 Bison bison bison | reverse complement strand
TGATTTAAAATTCACAGCCTGAAACCGCAGTTACATCTGCACCAACCTAATAGAACAGTCACCTTAGTCAGGCACTAGAGTGATGCCTTTTGGAGTGTTATCATAGTAGTCACTTCCAAATCTGAATACTTTTAGGACAGATCAGTTTCACTTAATTTTAGGAGATATTAAAACAAAGCAGATCTTTTATTGGTGTATTGTTTAATTTCTTGATTTCCCCATATTTGTATTTGTGTATTCATTAAAGTCTCTTCAGGCTAGAAGACCATGTTCTATGCCTCCTCAGGACACAGTTACCTCGTACAACTACCCCCAGAAGGTAATCTTTTTTTTACTTTGCAGTTAGTTGAAGTGGCCTGAGCAGGGGAAAATGAATTTTTTCTTTTTGTTCTCTTTTCCCTTCATCATACTTCAAAGAAGCTGCTTATATTCATATTTTAAGTATTCTTGTACTTCCTGGTACCTGGCACAGTGTTTAGTAAATTTATTAACAAATTTATTGATCATCTACTGTTCCAGACACTTTTCTACGTGCTGACACTAAGCTATTCATAGTCTATCTACTCTGAACCTCTTATATAATGAATAAGTTAATGTCAGTTACCTGTCAAGTCCGTGTCATTTCCTAAAAATTAAAATGTAAAGCTTTCCTATAGAATGGGGAGCTGGCATCAAAAAGGTAGCTGAAACCATAGGAGTTAGTATGATCATCCTGGGAAAAGGAAGAGATTGAGAAGAACTTCTAGAACAGAGCCTGTGTATCACCATTTAAAAAATGGGTAGAGAAGGAATAGCCAAGGACGGAGGAAA
>NW_011485686.1:3134-5430 GCF_000754665.1 Bison bison bison | reverse complement strand
AATTTCTGAGAACCAGAGAGGGTAGCAAACACATTGCAATGGGTAATAAGAAAATGGAGACTGCAAGTAAGGATGGTATTCATGAAGAAGAAGCTATTATCATTTATTGAACATCTCTCTGTGCACAGCCCTGTATTGGGTGCTGTGGCCTAATCAGAAAAGCAAATTGCAGTCTTACGAAGTTTTTTTTAAAAAAGGAAAGAACACTTTTTTTAAGTGTTTTTGTATGGGGAAATATATATGCATGTTAAAAATGCAGTGTAAATTTCTGGATAATAATCAAGAAACCCAGAGGTTACTTGTTTGTTAAGAGAGGAGCTAAGCAGATAGAAGACAAGGGTTGGAGGGAAATTTTTCATTGTATATACACGTTTATACTTGGTTTTTGAATAATAATAATGTATTACCTTTCCAGAAAAATATTAAAAATGTAAAGCTCTCAAAGTAATCTGGGATCTTCTAAAAGAAATAACCTTCCTATATTAGGTTTACATGAAGATTGACTTCTTGGTGTTATCAGAATACTATTTCCTGAAATTTAGGATCAGATAAGAGACTAATATTATTTGAGAAACCAAACTTAGAGTTCTAAAATTTCTTCCACACTTACAGGTGATGGTAAATTCTGCAGCAGTTGCAGCTTCCTGTGCCAATAATGTTCCAGCTCCAGTCTTACCTAACTGTGCAGCCGCTAATCAAGTTAGTAGTACCACTTCAGTTTCCTCACAGAATGCTATACAGCCTCTATTTGTATCTCCACCTACACAAGGCAGGCCAGGTAGGTTATTAGTGGTTGCTTACTTTGGAAACCTCTTTTTCTATTCATGGACATGCACATACAGCAATTCTAGTGATTGGATAAAATTACTTGAATCTCCAGTATTAAGTTTGTTTAACCTACTAATAATGTATGTTCTATAGTTGAATCCATGAGATTTGAGAGGGTTTGAATTTTTTTTCTTGTAAATTTGACTTTGATATGATTTCATAGCTATCATTTTGCTACCCCATTGAAAATTTAGAGGACTTGTACTAGTTTTTCAAATTTTGAGTTAAGTTTTATTATGCTAAAATTAAGCTAGAGGTGTTTCACACTCTTACAGAATGAAAAGTTTGGCTCTAGAACTTAAGAGATCTAGGTTAGAATCTTGGTTTTACAACTTACCAGCTATGTAACTTTAGAGAAGTTATTGAATCTTTCTTACCTGTAAACTTGGAGGTACTCATAGTACCAGTTTATGAAGTTGTCAAAATTTCATTGAGTTAATATAGTTTAAAATTCTCAAAATTCTGGGAAAGTGCTGGCAACCACAGCATAGCTTTTCAGTCTGTGTCACCAAATAAAAATGGAAATAGCAAAATCAGAACCCATTGGACAATGCTTAACAACAAAACTAGGTGACAAGGTCTGCCCATGAGCCTTAAAATTTAAGCAGGTAGGGGACAAACCACCAAGCACGAGACCTGCATGCTGTCAGGGTCTATATGGGAGCAAGAAGACGGAAGCACTGGGGATGTTGTCTGATGAACCTGAGAACAGAAGAACCCTGAAAGAGCTAATAAGAATTCACTGAAAAGTGGGGCAGCCAATTTGGAAGGAGCAGCTAAGACTGGGAAGGGATTTGACCTCTCCAATACTCGGTGAGTGCTTTGGGTACACAGTAAAGGGACTGAAGGGCTTTGGAACAGTTTGGCCGCTAAGAACTCTCAAAACTGACCTTGGCAGGACTACCTTTTGGGATAGTATTCCTCACTGGGGAGAAACTCCTGGGAGTAGAATCAGAACTGATGAGGATAGGGAAAAGAGCAGGTCCAGACTGAAGTTGTGAAGAACAGAGCCAAGGAATACTAGAAAGTAGTCATATTTTAAGCGCTATATAAAAAGCAGTTGAGAGCCATATGAAGTTAGAAGAGCTTTCTTGTATTCCATCTCCTTCCAGAGTCTGTGAAAAATAATTTCACATAAAAATTAATGAAAGGAAAGCCCTACGTAAACATATACAGAGGTGTTTTAAGGGAAAATGATGATATCCCTGTAGACAGTAAAAAGCATGTCATAAATGTGTACACTAAACAGAACTTTTTCAAAATGAGATAAAGACATTAATAAAATAATACAAAATATTAAAACATAATAAATCAGGATTAGAAAAATTCAGAGGAGGTGAAAGAACTCAGAAAAGTATTAGAAATGGAAGAAAGTCATTTTGGTAGTGAAGACTAAACTACAAAAAACATGACTGAGTATATACAATAGATAATGCTTTAAGAGAAAGATGTAAAAGGGGGTAAATCT
>NW_011485686.1:495-1370 GCF_000754665.1 Bison bison bison | reverse complement strand
AGACTATTAAAGGAATCAATCTTGAGTCTGATCTAGTCTTCTGGATCTAGTTGCCTATTTACGGGAAAGACAAGAACATGTTGAAATGCACAGTGAGTATGTAATCAGCACAATCTAGACTGGGAAACTCAACAAGTCAAGGGTTCCTTGAAAGAAAAGTTGAAATGACAGGGATGGAAAAAGGACCAAAAGATTGAAAGATATTCAGGATCTCAATTTTTAAAAACTTCCTTAGGGATGCATATTTGGGTGACAAAATGCTTAAAAATACAAAGTGATTACTATGAAAGCCAGGATAATGATTGATTATAGTTGGGTAGGAGAGTGGTAGTGGCTTCCCAGCTGGCACTAGTGGTAAAGAACCTGCCTGCCAATGCAGGAGATGGCAGAAACAAGAGTTTGATCCCTGGGTGGGGAAGATAACCTGAAGGAGAACATGGCAACCCCCTCCAGTATTCCTGCCTGGAGAATCCCATGGTCAGAGGAGCCTGGCAGGCTACAGTCCATGGGGTCACAAAGATTCAGACACAAATGAAGCAACTTAGCAGGCATGCATGCTAATAATAGTAAGGGAAAGTGTTGGCTATCTGCTTCTAGTAGATGTCTGAGCTTAAAAAACAAGCAATATGTGAATCAAACATTGTAATACCCCATTTGTGTAGAATGATTGAAAACTATTCTGTAAATTCCAGATTTGTGTTTTTTGTCTGTCAGTCAGTCAGTTCAGTTGCTCAGTCATGTCCGACTCTTTGCAACCCCATGAATCACAGCACACAAGGCCTCCCTGTCCATCACCAACTCAGGGAGTTCACTCAAACTCATGTCCATCGAGTCAGTTGTGCCATCCAGCCATCTCATCCTCTGTCGTCCCCTTC
>NW_011485686.1:0-395 GCF_000754665.1 Bison bison bison | reverse complement strand
TTCCTGCCTGGAGAATCCCATGGTCAGAGGAGCCTGGCAGGCTACAGTCCATAGGGTTGCAAAGGATTGGACATGACTGAAGCAACTTAGCATACAGCACTCAAGACTGGTGATTGTGATGGAGTGTATGGAATGTTTCTGACATGGCTGGCAAACTTTTCTTTCTTAATCTGGATAGTGTCCGCTTGGAACGAATTTGTTGGATTTGTTTTCTGTATCTGTTTTATTTATAATGTAAAAATTGTGTGCTTAGCCAGTGCCTGGAACAAAACATTCTATATATATATGTGTGTGTGTGTGTGTGTGTGTGTATATATGTTCATTAATGATCTCAGAAATTTTCCATTGGAAGTGTTAATGTAGACAGTGGCTTTATTACTTTGTGCTAATAATTG
>NW_011485685.1:10205-10485 GCF_000754665.1 Bison bison bison | reverse complement strand
TACCAGGGAAACCCAATTTTTTTTTACTAAGTAAAGAGAATTACTTCAAGCTCTTAAATTTAAAAGAGAGAAGATCTATTAACCAAATCCAGAAATACTGAAATTTAATCTCTTTTTTATTCTCTCTCAACACTGAACACCAAAAGAACTTTCCAGTCACTAGGGCATTTTTCCCTTTGATGTGACATGTTCAGTAAAGCCATGGGCATGGATTTCCTGAGCTGTTGGTCTCTGCGGAATTTAGAACCTGCCACGCTTCTTTGTAGGTTGAGTTTGATCA
>NW_011485685.1:9510-10105 GCF_000754665.1 Bison bison bison | reverse complement strand
CCCACCCAAGATGGACTGAATCAGAACCTCGGGGTGATTTCCATGTGCTTTAACCTCTCCAGGCCTCAGCTCTGTCTTCTAAACAATAGGGATAGTAATTTTTACCCCATAGAACCACTGAGGGGAAAAACACAAATACTAAAACCCCTTTGTAGATATACAGATGGCCCAAAGGCACATGAAAAGATGCTCAACATCGCCAATTATTAGAGAAATGCAAATCAAAACTACCATGAGGTACCACTTCACATGGGTCAGAATGGCCATCATCAAAAAATCTACAAACAATAAATGCTGGAGAGGATGTGGAGAAAAGAGAACCCTTCTGCACTGTTGGTGGGAATGTAAGTTGGTGCCATCACTATGGAGTACAGTGCGGAAGTTCCTCAGAAAACCAAAAACAGAATTACCATATGATCCAGCAATCCCATTCCTGAGCATAAACCCAGACAAAACTCTAACCCAAAAGAGAGACATGCACCCCTATGTTCATAGAAGCATAATTTACAAGAGCCAAGACATGGAAACAATCTAAATGTCCATCAACAGAACAATGGATAAAGAAGATGTGGTACACATACACAACAGAATATTA
>NW_011485685.1:8451-9410 GCF_000754665.1 Bison bison bison | reverse complement strand
TTTTCTTTTGACATGGAGTGTTTTATGTGACATTTTACACAATGACAGATGGGTCTCTTCTGGGGAAATGCTCTGTGTCTTTATAAAACTCTGCCAGGATTATTTTCTTGATTTATTCTAAAAGGTCACAAGTAAGGAACAGGTTTTCAGCACTTATCTGTTCTTCAAAAACATGTAATGGTTATCATCAATATACAAAATACTAGAAGTGACACTGAAGAAAGATCTTGGAGACATCACTCCTCGACCTTGAGAAACTCACAGATTTGACCAAGAAAGCTAATCTCAGTTTTTCACCTTCAGAACTCCCACTTTCAGAATCAATAGATTAGGTGTATTAGTTCTGGGTTGAAAAATCAAACAAAACCACAAGTGACTGCATCTGCTTCTAGATACTGTACTTTGGAACTTAAAACTAAGGTATCCTATAAAGTGAGGCCTGCTCTTGTTAACTTTTAGGGTCCAACTTGAATGTCAAAGTGCAGACTTGAAACCATCATGAGCTCACACGGTCCCACCCATCCTGGAAACAGCATATGCACTGCAGTTTCATTCTCTAGGTCCAGTAATTGCAAAAGCAAAAACCCAAATCAGATGATGTGATTTCACCCAACAACAGCCCTTTCTCGGAGTCTGTAATCACTGTTTATACTTTCCCATGTCAGTCTGCGGGAGTCCCCCTCTCTCTGCTTTTCTTCTCCCGTTGGCAGCTGGTTCTGTGAACGTTTGGTTGAAACAAACATTCTTTCCCGGGGCATGTATGTCTGTCTCCCTGATCTGGGGCATCAGCGCATAGCCCTGAATTCCGTACATCTTGGTGAGGTTTTTCAGATCGGGTATGGTGATGCTTTGGAGAGGGGGAGGCTCCAAGAGGGACAGGGTGACGCTGGACTCTTCACCCCCAACCCGTGCCACACCAAGGTGTCCCTTCCCCCTTGATAAGCCTTGACTGACGATGC
>NW_011485685.1:4114-5434 GCF_000754665.1 Bison bison bison | reverse complement strand
GTGGAGAAAGTAATAGATATCTGGGAAAGGAGGACAGGGAAAAGGACAGAACTGGCTGAAAGTCAAGTCACTTGCTTCACAATTGCCACCTGGTGTGAGCTGTGTGCCTAGGTAAGGTGACTATAGCCTTTGCCGGTGGCCCACGTTAGGTTCTTTGAAAGCAACACAGGAAGCTTAATATTCTGTGATAACCATATGAGGAAAGAATCTGAAAAAGAATGGATATATGCATATGTATAACCAAATCACTTTGCTGTAATCTGAAAGTAACACAACATTGTTAATTCAACTATACTCCAATAAAAAACTTTTAAAAACTTTAAAAAAGCATTAGTCCCTCTCCCATTCACCTGTGTTTTCTGCTTAAAGGTGGGGGGCACACTTCCCAAGCCACCAGGCACAGCAACGCCTGTCCCCAGACCTTGGACTCCCCACCCCGTCCTTGCCTGACACAAGGCACTTCCCCCTACTCCCCCTATCCCAGCTTTAAGAAAAACTCACCTAAACACCACCAAACATGGTCCCTTTGTCTAGGCTTCATAAATGTCAATGCTCACCTCTGCAGAAGTCAATTATAGGGAGGTGGTGGTGGGGGATTTGCTCCCCTCCCCCCAACACATACACCTTGGCAGTTTCCAGAGACATTTGGGGTTGTCCCAACCAGGGGGATGGCTGCTACTGACACCTAGTGGGCAGAGGCCAGGGATGCAGTCAGACAACTTCCAGTGCATGGGCCCGCCCCAAGACTGATGGAGCCTCCAAGGCTACTAGCGTTGCGGTGGTGACTGGGAAAGTCTGGGGACTGAGAAATGGGATTCAGGGACCTCATGCCAAGTTTCTCTCCACCACGTTTCTCTGGACAGGCTCCTTCAATGCCTCAGTCACTGAAGCCACCGCTGTTTCTTCCTCTGGAAGTAAGAGAATCTTGGAGAACTGTGGATCTCAGAGCTGGAAGTGAACTCATGAGACCCATCACCTAGGGCTGTTGTTGTTTAGTCGCTAAGTTGTGTCTAACTCTGTGACCCCATGGACCGTAGCCCACCACACTCCTCTGTCCATGGGATTTCCCAGGCAAGAACACTGGAGTGGGAAGCACTTCTCCAACTTGACTCTGCACACAAATCCCTGAGGATCTTGTTCAAATGCTGATCTGACTCAGTAGACCTGGGAGGGACTTGGAACTCATTTCTAACCAGCTGTGGGGATCCACACTCAGCTAATCCCTAAATATCTTACAGGTTATGAAGCATAAGGAAATGTCCCTGTCTCACAGAAAATGTGCTTAAAGTTCATTAAAGGGGCCTTGCTTCTTCCAGGTCA
>NW_011485685.1:3194-4014 GCF_000754665.1 Bison bison bison | reverse complement strand
AGACTAGTCTGTGGAACCCCATGAGATGGAACTTTCCAGTTTAGTTAAGCAGAGAATCCACTCTTTCCCTTGGGCACCTGGCAGAAATACTGAATCTTGGAAACACTTGGGGAAGGGCAACCCTACCACATGCAGACTTACTCTTTGAGACCCCCTACTCCATGGAGCAGGGCTTCCCAGGTGGCGCTAGTGGGAAAGAACCTGCCTGCCAATGCTAAAGCTTTGTAGAAGGTGCGGGTTCGATCCCTGGGTTGGGAAGATCCCCTGGAGGAAGGCATGGCAACCCACTCCAGTACTCTTGCCTGGAGAATCTCATGGACAGAGGAGTCTGGCAAGCTACAGTTCACTGGGTCATAGAGTCGGACATGACTGAAGTGACTCAGCACTCCATAGAGCAAAAACTCGGCACTGGGCAACTCCCTGGAGAGTTCCTCGGTGATCATGTAAACCACCCACAGCCAGTCCTAGAAAGGCTCAGGTCTTTCTGGGGACCGACAGAAGTTTGAGAAATGTCAGAAAAAGAAATCATCAGAAGGGAGCTAGCACCAATTTCTACTTGGTTCAGAATCCTTGGCAGGACACAAGTGGGGGAGCCCTGGGAGCAAGCCTGAGGCATGAAATGAACATGGAGCCATGCAGAAGGAAGGGAGGGAGGGAAAATGTTCTACTTGCAGCAGCATCCCCGGGACTCAACCTGTCAGGCAGCCTGCGGACTGAAAATTTACGTGTGTGTTTTCAATTTCTCTGACAGAATCTGTTTGGATTGAGGATGGCTGTTTAATCTTTGAAATATGTGTTCCATCACAAACGCTGGAATCAC
>NW_011485685.1:0-419 GCF_000754665.1 Bison bison bison | reverse complement strand
CTTTTTTTTTTTTTCAAATTTTCTGTAAAGTTGAACATTTCAAAATACAAAACTGGTCAGGAAGGATGGAATTCAAACTCACCAGGCTAAGAACAAGGGATTTAAAAGCTGAGCCAAGCTCAAGTCCCAATCTCGCGTGACAATCTCAAGAGTGGATCTTTAACCTTGCCAGACACTTCCACAGTCACCAGAATCAGGTTTTGAAGGTTCCCCAGGGTAACAACAGGCTGAGATATCGCAGCCTCTCTTCCATTTTACAACATGCTGCTTGAGGACTCTGTGCTCATTTCATTTTTAAAAAACCCTCCTACACTGTTCGTGGGAATGTAAACTGATACAACCACTATGGAGAACAGTACTTCTGGGCATATATCCAGAGAAAAACATACTTCGAAAAGATGAATGTACCTCAATGTCCA
>NW_011485684.1:19174-20286 GCF_000754665.1 Bison bison bison | reverse complement strand
ACTCTTAGCGACCCCATGGATTGCAGCCTAACAGGCTCCTCCGTCCATGGGATTTTCCAAGCAAGAGTATTGGAGTGGGGTGCCATTGCCTTTTCCGATAGGAACATCTAAATATATAAAGCAAATATTATCAGACATAACAGGAGAAACAGACAATAATACAATAATAGTAGGGAATATTAACACCTCACTTATATCAATGGACAGATCATCCAGAGAGAAAATCAAATAAGGGAACAGAAATCTTAAATGACACAATACACCAGCTGGACTTCATAGATATCTATAAGACATTCTATCCCAAAACAGCAGGATACATATTCAAGTATACATGGAATATTCTCCAGGTTGGATCACATACTAAGGCCAAAACACCAGTCTCAACAAATTTAAGAGGATAGAAAGCATATTAAGCATTTTTTCAGACCACAACGGTATAAAACCAGAAATTAATTACAGGAAGAAAAATGGGAAAACACTACAAAAACCAGTGGGTCAATGAAGAAATCAAAGAGGATATTAGAAAATACCTCAAGACAAATGACAATGGAAACACAACTTTCCAAAATCTGTGAGATAAGGGGACTTCTATGGCAGTTCAGTGGTTAAGACTCTGCACTTTCAATGCAGGAGGTGTGGGTTCAAATCTGGTTGGGGAACTATTAATAAGATCTCACATGCTGTATGGTATGGTCCCCTCTCCAAACAACCACCACCAAAAAAAAAAAAAAAACACCCACAGAATAAACCCAAAATCTATGGATCGCAACAACAGCAGTTCTAAGAGGGAACATTATAGTGATACAAGCATACCTCAAGAAACAAAAATCTCAAACAACCTAACCTACCATCTGTGAGAATTAGAAAAATAAGAACAAAGTTAGTAGAAGGAAGGAAATTATAAACAGCAGAGAGAAAATAAGAGAGATTCAAAAACCCATAGAAAAGATCAATGAAACCAAGAGTTTTTTTTTTTTGAAAAGAATAAAACCACAATATTGATTATTCCAATCCAAGAATGTGGTATACCTCTCCATCTGTTTGTGTCATCTTTAATTTCTTTCATCAGTGTCTTATAGTTTTCTGTATACAGGTCTTTTGTCTCTTTAGGT
>NW_011485684.1:14957-15821 GCF_000754665.1 Bison bison bison | reverse complement strand
CATCAAGAAGACCACAAATAGCAAGTGTGGCAAGGATGTGAAGAAAGAGAACCCTAGTACTCTGTTAGTGGGAATGTAAATTGGTGAAGCTACTGTAGAAAACAGTATGGAGAATTCTCAGAAACGAAAAATAGGACTACCATATGATCCAGGAATTCCACTCCTGGGCATATATCCAAAGAAAATAAAATAAAAACACTAATTTGAAAAGATGCATGTAACCCAATGTTCATAGCAACATTATTTACAATAGCCCAAGTATCCATCAACAGATGAATGGATAAAGATGTGGTGTACAGAATACTATAATGGAATACTATTCAGCCATAAAAAGACAAAATCTGCCACTTGCAACAACACGAATGAACCTGGAGGATATTATGCTTCATGAAATGTCAGACAGAGAAAGACATATACTGTATGTTATCACTTATATTTAGAATCTAAAAAATAGAGCAAATGAATGTAACAAAACAGAAAGAGATTTACAGATTTAGATAACAAACTAATGGTTAACAGGTTCCACTAGTAGGGAAGGGGAGACAGAAAGGCAGAAGGGAGAAGGAGAAAGGAAGGAAGAGGTACAAGACAGGAGTAGGGGATTAAGAGGTACAAACTATTCTGTATAAAATAAATAAGCTACAAAGATATGTTATAGAGCACAGGGAATAGAACCAGTTATTTTTATAGTAACTTTGAATAGAGTATAGTCTATAGAAATATTGAATCACTAAGTTGTACACCTGAAACTAACATAGTATAAATAAACCATACTTCATTAAAAAAAATAAAGAACAATAAAATAATATGCCTGTAGTAGAAAGTCAAGCACATTCAAAGAAAGTTCAAGAACAGAGCTGATAA
>NW_011485684.1:12248-13066 GCF_000754665.1 Bison bison bison | reverse complement strand
CGTGGGTGAGGTGAGGCTCTGGTGAATGTGGGTGCCCGTGAATAGTAGAAGTATGAAAATCACAACAATGGTGCCTCTGGAGGAAGAATGAAGGGAATGGCATGGTTCATTGATTAAAATAAAGGGTTCCTAAATTTTACCTGAAAACTCTGAGTTTACTAAAATATGTAAATGTTAGTGTTTGTTGATTCTGGGAAGCAGGATGGAGATCACAGAAGCCAGACTGGTGGAGACCCTCTTTGACAAGCTCACCCTGGGCGATGGTGACAGAGGTAACTGAGCCTTAGGCTGGACTGTCCACAAAGGGGTGACTCCCTAGGTCACCATGCTGGACATGCATGTTGTCCTTACAAAACATGCAAAAGTTATTTTTATTGTGCCCTTCCTTCCATTAAGGTTACATGGCACCCCAAGCCCCAAATTACCTCAATAGAAAGACTGAAAAACATAAGGCCAAGATTGAAGGTCAATTTGTAGTATTAAGTATCAAGCAGCATAAATCTCTCTGAATGTTAAGATTCTGACTCTGACTCTGGCTGCTTTGAAGAATGCAGAGAGTGAAGAGAGTTGAAGCTGGAAGACCAACTGAGAGACTATAGCAGGCCTAGAGAAACAATGGTGGCTTAAACTGTGGCATTGGCAGAGGAAGAGATGTAGACAAATTTCAGATGAATTTCATGAGTCTATAATGTTTGCTTTATGGACCAGAGGTGATGAACGGGAAATGGTGAAAATAACCTAGGATCCAGTTTGGATTTGAACACCCTGGCTGATGGTCGTGATATTTATGAAGCTGGGGATGTCTTCAGGGGGACTCG
>NW_011485684.1:10275-11586 GCF_000754665.1 Bison bison bison | reverse complement strand
GGAAAGACACATATGGGATATATTAGCGTATACATAGATGGGTTGAGGTCATGGAGTAGATTAAGCTGACCAGAAGGGAAGTAAGGAGATTATGGCATAGGCAGCTCCAAACCCAGGGCAGCCAAGCTTCAGAGGATGGGATGAGGTGCTGGAACACCTAGAGGGCTGCTGGGCCCACCTGGATCGTTACCTCATTCCAGATTGTGGCCACCTATGTCTACTCAGTTGATCTCAAAATCAGCTTCTTCCTAACCTCAGTGTGGCCTCAGGCTCCTCCTCTGTAGATGTGGAGAGGCGTGATCCTATTACCTTATCTTCTTGACAATGGGTAGACATTATTTCCCAGCAAAAAGGTTTCCCAAGGAAAAAGTAGACCTGATTTTCTGTTGTTTTTCTTTTTTTCTGTTCTTTTAAAACTCTTCTGTTCTTTCAATTTGTTCTTTATTTACCAGATAAAATCTGTTCCCATGTAAACCCTAAGGCTGTCTGTGTCTGAGAAAAAATACTCAGAACATACAGTATTATTTCTTCTGTGTCATGTATGGTGTTCAAAGATCAAAGTTAGAAATTTGCAGACTTTGTATCCTATTTGCAAAGCCACATGGATAGCTTGAGCCATTTTTGAGATAATAGATTGCTTTTAACATTCACTAAACTATGAACAAGTTTAGCTAAACAGTACTTTCTTTCTATATTGCCTCATAATTGTGCTTTAATACTTTCTTAAAAATGAAGATTATAGCCCTTTTAGTTTCCAGAAAATGATAGTGAATGGTATTTGCCCTTTTACTCTTTTTAGTCAAATTTGTTCAAATATGTTTAGTCAAACATATATATACATACACATATGTATGTACATATATTTGAGATTAATATATATACACACACACATATATAGTTGTTGTTTAGTCATTAAGTCGTGTCCAACACTTTTCAACTCCATGGACTGTAGCTCACCAGGCTCCTCTGTCCATAGGATTCTCCAGGCAAGAATACTGGAGTGGGTTGCCAAATCCTCCTCCAGGGGATCTTCCAGGCCCAGGGACTGAACCCAGGTCTCCTTCACTGGCAGGCAAATTCTTTACCACCAGCCACCTGGGAAGCCTATATATATATATGTATATATATATATTCATGTTCTCCTCTAGATATGAAGAAGCACAGGATAAGCAGCTGTTTGTCTGTAACTATAATATAAATCCTTCTTCTCTTATTTTGGAGAAGCAGTTTAGTGTCATGGATTTTTGAACACAAATGCCCTGAATTCAAATGCCAGTTAAACTACTTACAAAATTGGGGGAACTTGGGAAA
>NW_011485684.1:8635-9437 GCF_000754665.1 Bison bison bison | reverse complement strand
TATCCACTGACAGATGAATGGATAAAGAATATGGGGGATACACATACACACAAAGTGGACTATTAGCCATAAAAAGAATGAAAGAATGCCATTTGCAGCAACACGGATGGATCTAGAGATGAATATACTAAGTGAAATAAATCAGAGAAAAATAAACATCATATGATATCATATGTGGAATCTAAAATATGACACAAATGAACTTATTTACAAAACAGAAGCAGACTCAAAGATATAGAAAACAAACTTATGGTTACCAAAGGTAAAGGGAAGTGAGGAAGGAATAGATTAGGAGTTTGGGATCAGTGGACACATACCACTATAAATAGAATAAACAGCATCCTACTGTATGGTACAACTATATTCAAAATCTTGTAATAAATAATAAGAAAAAAAAGAGTATGAAAAAGAACATGTTTATTTATAAATAAACTGCTTTGCTGGATACCAGAAACTAACATATAGTAAATCAACTATACTTCAATTTTTAAAAGAAGTGTCAACCCCACTGGGTTGCAAAGAAGAAGAAATGAGTTAATATTTTTAAATGCTCACAACAGTGCCTGGCACATATAGTACATATATTACTTGTAAGCCATCATTTATCATCATTATCATCATCATCATTCGCTTAATTTCTAAGTCCCTCTGAGGTGTTTATGATTTGTTTATGAAAGGATTTCACATCTATACTTTGCCACTGGGGGTCTCTCTTGCATTTCTACCAACTGTGTCTCTCTCCATATCAAGAAGGAGAAAGCCTCCCTAACTGCTTGGCTGTCAGTTGCTGCCAGGCTTCAGG
>NW_011485684.1:7576-7889 GCF_000754665.1 Bison bison bison | reverse complement strand
ACTACAGTCCACTCCTCAGAGGTGGGGAAGATGGAAAGGATGAAGAGCTAAGCCTGAACCCACTGTTTTCTGGATGTTTGGGTCTGAAAAGGAGAGGAATGGATGGAGGGAAAGGGGAGATGGGCAAAAGGGCTCCTGATAACACAGTAAGTGACACTGACAAGTCACCACACACTTGATCTAGCACAGAAGTTCTCAAGCTGTGCTGCACCTTAGCATCACCTGTGGAGCTTTTAGAGTTCTCAGTGCCCAGGCCACCTCCCAGACCAATTACATCAGTGTTGGGGGCAGGCCCTAGACGTCCCAGGCATTG
>NW_011485684.1:4882-6935 GCF_000754665.1 Bison bison bison | reverse complement strand
AAATAGTGGCTTTTGCACAATCTGCTGTTTTGTCTCCAAATGGTGTTTTTCGAGTGTGGGTTGGCCAACTACAGTCTGCAAGCCAAGTCTGGCCCCAGCTGGTTTTGAAACAAAGTTTTACTGGAACACAGCTACACCCATTCAATTACCTATTGTCTGAGGCCATATCCACCTACAACAGCAGAGTCAGTCACTGCAACAAAGACCGTATGGTCCGCAAAGCCTAGAAGGTTTATAGGAAATCTCTGCCAATCCATGTTTGACAGTAATTGGCCACAGCCCTGAAGTCATCTCAAGCTGTCACATATTTTAAACTTTTCACCAGTCTTTGTGCAGCTCTTTGGCTTTTCCTGTTTCATTTTTCCTCACTTTCAATGACTATACTAGAATGGCTTAGCTGTTTATAATATTTTTTACACATCCCTAACCCTCACACTGCCCAGAATTGTCATGGCCACCTTTCAGACTGACATCTTTGTGTATTTCAGCAAGTCAACCTGTTGACTTTCTTTATCTTCAGTTTCCCTAGGCCCATACTCTAGCTTTGTTAATTGAGGGCCATTAGTCATCTGTCTTCTGGGAGCATTAGAGTGGGACTAGCCTTTTTGACTGATTCTCCATAATCACACATTATTCACAGATGCTGTTTAAAGTGCACTCATTTTGAAGTTATTGCAGTCTATTCCAATCACTTTTCTTACTGTGAGACATTTAAATTTCATTAATATGCAAAGCTACTGCTCTGCCTGAGGAAGAATAGACTTCTTCCCTTTAATGTGTATTTTAACGTTTATTTTTTGGTCACATTTCTTCTGGTTTACAATGCATTATATCTGATATTAACTAACTATACCATGTGCACAAAGGAGACTTATTTTCTTTTTTTTTCCTGTGGAGTAATTCCCTGGGCATGATTTTTTTCTCCCCAAAGTTTAGTTTACCCATAAAGTTCATGGAGAAGTAAAAGTTCCAATGTAAAATATTTTTAGAATCACAACTCAAGAAATAAACCTAAAATAAAGCATTCTAGGAGGGAGCATTCATGCAGCTTGGGAAATTGGTAACCAAGTAGCCAGTTCTTTCAACAAATGATCCTAGATTCTGTGAAGTGTTCTTTGCTATGCTTGGCACTAAGAATATAAGATGACTATGGGGGCGCACAGAGTCGGACACGACTGAAGCGACTTAGCAGCAGCAGCAACAGGGTACAGTTACTGCTCCCAAGTGAGGTGGAAAAGATTAAGGAAGATACCTCAAGTCTATTTGAGTAGGATCTAAAAGAGGCGGCTTGGGACTTCCCTGGTGGTTCAGTGGCTAAGACTTCACGCTCCCAATGCAGCAGGCCCAGGTTCAATCCCTAGTCAGGGAACTACATCCCACACGCCGCAACTAAGGGTTCATATGTCACAACTAAAGATTCCACATGATGCAACTAAATCTCGGTGCAGCCAAATCAACAGACAAAAATATTAAAAAATAAATAAATAAAAGAGGAGGCTTACAAGGTATAAAGTGAATGCATGAGAGGAAAAAGGTCTGAATCTTACATCCACTAAGGTGACATTGGGTCTTCAAAGAGGAACTGGAGCCCTACAAGTGTAAAAGAGAGGGAAGGATATTTTAATGATGTTTATTTGCTGCAGAGGAGCCAGTAGAGAGGGAAAGGTTACAAATTCAGGAGTGGTCTGGGATAGTTAACTAAAGAAGATCCAGAGAAGATAGGGGAGGTGGAGGATTTACGTGACACAGGAGATGGGGAAGTTTTTCCCTTAAAGGAACTCTACCAAAACTCTTCTCTCAAAGGTAACTACTGGCTTTCTACTTCACATTACCAGGGGTCTCTCTTCAGCACCTGTCCTGCTTGATCATTCTGTAGTTCTTAATAATGTCCTTCTTTCCTTACCTCCCTTGTCTTTTCATGGTTACCTAAGGTTTGTTTATAGAGAAGTATATAGACCTAACCATTCCCTGGATTCTGCTGTTGGCCTCTTCAACTCTTGTTCTATACATATTTCCTCTCCAATTCAGCCACATCCATGAGCTGATCTTTGTC
>NW_011485684.1:4335-4782 GCF_000754665.1 Bison bison bison | reverse complement strand
CCCAGACACTCCTCTTGACCATGAAATTTGCACAGTCATCTGTGAAACATCTCCTTCTGAATGCCCCCAGAAAACTCAGACTCAACAAGTCCACAGACGAACCCACTGTCTTTTCTCTAAACTCATTCTAGTTGTGCCACGCCTTCTTGTAGTCTCACAAGTAAAAAAAATTCAGAGTCAACCCTAGGCTTCTGGCGTTTAGTCTGAAATGTCTCTGTCCTCTCCTTGGGCTCTTCTCTTACCAGATACCCTCATCTTTTTCAGGGTCTAATCATCTAGGACCTAACAATTTCCATCATCTCTGAACCTGTCAGGGTTCTTGGTGGCAAACCACAATGCTGCTGCTGCTGCTGCTGCTAAGTCACTCCAGTCATGTCCGACTCTGTGCGACCCCATAGACGGCAGCCCACCAGGCTCCCCTGTCCCTGGAATTCTCCAGGCAAGAAC
>NW_011485684.1:563-1063 GCF_000754665.1 Bison bison bison | reverse complement strand
ATAGTGGTGGTGATGGGAGGGTTTGAGAGTATTCATCTTATGTATCCAGCATTTGTGCTTTCCGCTTTTCTCCATTGCTCTTCACCAGAGACTGCATTTTCTTCTGGTTTGGCTGTTTGGGCTTGTAGTTCCACCCAGAGTCACTGCTTCTGATCACCTGTAACCTATTCCAGGGGATCCAGGATCAACACAATAATAACAGCTGAATGCAAGGATATGGATGATCATGGCTATCTTCTTTGTCAGGTCATGTGAACCCTCAGGGGTTGACTAACCAGGTAGTTACTCTGGAGCAACTATGGAGAACAAGAGTGGGTCTGTACTTTCTGGGTCCATACCCCGGGTTTTGGAACACAAGCCCATAAAAGAAAGTGAAAGTCGCTTAGTCGCATCCGACTCTTTGTTACCCCATGGACTACGTAGTCCATGGAATTCTCCAGGCCAGAATACTGGAGTAGATAGTAAAGGAGTGGATAGCCTTTCCCTTCTCCAGGGGCTGT
>NW_011485684.1:0-463 GCF_000754665.1 Bison bison bison | reverse complement strand
GGAAAGAAAGCCAGTAAAATCTGCATAGATGAGAAGGATCACTAAGAGCAACTTCTTGATAGAACACACCTCGAATTGTAATTCAGAAAGATACATGCACCCCAATGTTCATTGCAGCACTATTCACAACAGCCAAGGCATGGAAGCAACATAAATGTCCACTGATTGACAGATGAATGGGTAAAGAAGATATATATACCATGGAGTATTACTCAGCCATAAAAGAGAACAAAATAATGCCATTTGCAGCAACATGAATGGACCTAGAGATTGTCATACTGAGTGAAGTAAGTCAGACAGAGAAAGACAAATATCATATGATATCATTTAAATGTGGAATCTAAAATATCATACAAAGGAACCTATCTATGAAATAGAAATAGAATCAGGGACATAGACAACAGACTGCTTGCCAAGGGGAAGGGGTGGGGAAGGAGTGGAGTGGAAGGGTAAGGGTAGCAGA
>NW_011485683.1:23425-24094 GCF_000754665.1 Bison bison bison | reverse complement strand
CCATCAAAGGCATTGTATAAAACTGAGTGTGTGTGTGTGTGTGTGTGTGTGTGTGTGTGTGTGTGTGTATAACTGAATCACTTTGTTGTACATCTGAAGCTAACACAGTATAAAAAATTAATTATATATCAATAAAAATGTTCTTAGAAAACATAAATTTAATATTAGGTGCCATTTTTTTTAAGTGCCTTTTACATTTAGGTAAATAATATTATTCAAAATATGTAGGAATTTTGCGTTTTCCCATTAAGAAATACATATAGACAGTCAGTGAGAAATAATCCATTTCAAAATATTTATGACAGGGCTTGAATGCTTATTGAAATGCAATTTGATCTCCTGTAGCTTTGGCTGCAACAAGCAGGCCACTCTTGATTACTTCTCCATGTCATTTAGAATTACAGCAATCACATTCTCAAGTCTAAATTGCTGAAAATTGGTCATCTGTCTCCAGAAGCAGTCAGGGAAATGTACTGCATGTCTACCAACATGTAATCAAAGTTTTAGTTTAGAACTAAGAGTGACAACGGAGATAAAAATGGGATCAAATTCAATTTGCAGAAAGATAGGGGAGTGTATCTATCAAATTATTGACAAATTGAGAAATAACCAATTAGCAGAAATTTGTGTAGCAAAGACACACATTTTCTGAGATTTTAAGGATCCATT
>NW_011485683.1:19690-20312 GCF_000754665.1 Bison bison bison | reverse complement strand
AAGGAGTCAGTCTAAAACAGCAGGAGCAAAAAGCAGACAACCACAGCCATTATCTTTCAACAGCTGAGGAATAGCTCAATTGAATGCATGACTTCAGGTCTTTCTATTTTTCATACTCTGCCCTATTCACAGAAATAAATTGTGCAGTGCAACTGTACTTTCAAAGAGTTGAATATAGATTCAGGAAAGGAGGCTAAATTCAACTGAGTTCCACACTGATTTTTTACTTAGAAAGCTATCTTTTGTTGCTTCAAATAAAACGTTATTAATATCCTGCAATGTCTCATATATACTATCTTCAGCAATTTACATTTTCATAATGCCACACAGTATACTAAGTTATGATTTAGAAGCATTTACAAAATCATAAATCATGTCTCTGATGCTTTGATCCAAGATAGGATATTTCCACCTCTGAGCATTTAGGTATGAAAAGTACTATTTGATTCATTTCCAAAGATGAAAAAAGTGAATCATGTGATTTTAATAACAGTTTATGGAATTTTTTCTAAAGGTGGAAACTCACAACAAAATTAAAAACTAATTATATTTCTTATATTTTAAACAACAGAGAGTAATTAGATAGTTCATTTTGCTAATTTAAGATCCCATAACCATTTTT
>NW_011485683.1:18251-19590 GCF_000754665.1 Bison bison bison | reverse complement strand
GAGCAAATATGTGTTCTATTTTACTGAACAATAAAAGTTACAAATGTGGTGTATCCATCTGTGAGTTCTCTCTATATTAAAAGATGGTGAATCTTCTGTGATTTCAAAAAAAAAGGAGAATTTCATTTCTTTTCTGAAATTATTTTTTAATTATTTAACACTACCAAACATGCCTCTTGGACACAGGATATACATCTTCACCCTAAACACACATACACAGACTTATTAATGACTTTATAAGCAAAAATGTTTGGAAAGACAATGTTATATCAGTATCTTTAAACAAATGAAAATTTCTTTCTCAGTTCATCTTTCATCCACTAATTACATCCTCCATGTAAATTACTTTGGGATTCTAAAAATATAAATCATATTAGTAATAAATACATGGCAGTGCATGGTTATTACTACTATGTTAATGTAACTGCTATACAATAACTTTGCATACTGAAATAATGTGACTGATAAAATGAGTTCAATGGGGGCTTTCCCTGGTGGTTAAGACTTTGCCTTCCAATGCAGGAGGTGCAATCCCTGGTCAGGGAGCTAAGTCCCACATGTCTTAGAGCCAAAAACCCCAAACATAAAACAGAAGCAGTATTGTAACAGGTGCAACAAAGTCTTTATAAAAAAAAATGAGTTCAAATGACTTTGATCAGATTTATGTCTTTTGAAAATATTTGCACACTTATGCCACTGGTTAGACATCACAAAATATTAAACTTATTTCAGACAAACATGACAGTATAGGAGGACAATTTCTTTAAAGCACTTGATTTTCTGCATTTACAAAAAACAGTTTGAATCTCTCCACAGGTCAAAACTTTCTATATGTTTTCTATAGAATCATTGAAAGTATCTTTATTATTACTAAAATAATCAGATATGGGATCTGAATTAAGGTTAAAACACATGTTTGCGGAGCCAGATGTTAGAAGCCAACTATTCTTCATTGGTTATTTCATTGCATATGTTTGACAATGCATTTTAACCACCCAGTGAATTTGTAGAAGTAGTATACTAACTATAACATCTTTCCAATCATTGTGGAAGAAATAACCACTGGTTTGTAATGCTTGTAAAAATTAGCATATTTTATATCTAATCATCTCTAATATACATATTTCAAATTGAAGGTAAATAAAATATGGAAGTGCAATTAACACAAATTGGATTTATTAATGATTTTAGTAGATGTCAAACAAATGAGAGCATTTACATTGATCATAATCAAATAATTGTTAAAGAAAAATAATCAAGATTGCTTTGGCTATTCAAGGTTTTTTTTGTATTTCCATACAAATTGTGAAATTATTTGTTCTAGCTCTGTGAAGAATAC
>NW_011485683.1:15663-16296 GCF_000754665.1 Bison bison bison | reverse complement strand
AAAAACACCCCCCCCCCCCAAAAAAAAAACACGGGTAATACATTTTGAAGGTACTTCAATAAATAGATTTATGTAGTAGATAAGAAACAACTATAAAAATTGAACCAAGCTAAGATTAAGTGGTAACTCTGTTTTTTTTCAGTACTAAATTTCCTAAAACCAAAAATATATGCAGTCTAAATTAAAAGAAATATCACTATTTTAGTTGATGATTTACAGTTCGTAAATAAATAGAAATTATAGAGGAATCAAATGCAGAGTGATTACCTTTCAATATGTAGCCATTAATTTCTCTTTTACATTATAGAAGCATTGTTCAACTAATAGTTTATAAAACTAAGAAAATATGCTTGCATTCATGATAATTCTCTATAAAACATTTTGAAACATGTGAAGTCTGGAACTGTTTTCTCAGATAAAACGAAACCTGGTACATGCTTTTGAAAAAATAACATTAAGATTAAAAAGAATCAGCTCAAAAAACAAATCAAAGATTTATTTATCATATTATTTATGATTTAATTTTCCACCCTAATGATAAAAGGCAGAGGAACTAGAGATCAAATTGCCAATATCCGCTGGATCATCAAAAAAGCAAGAGAGTTCCAGAAAAACATCTATTTCTGCATTATT
>NW_011485683.1:14534-15563 GCF_000754665.1 Bison bison bison | reverse complement strand
CATTTTGATATTTGGCAAAACTAATACAATTATGTAAAGTTTAAAAATAAAATTTAAAAAAAAAAGGAAGAAAGTAAATAAAAAAGATTTGGATAGAGGGAAAAAAAAGAAAAATAATCAAACTTTAGCTATACTTAATGACAATTTTAAATGTTATGTCTCATTGCTCTTACTACCCTTGTATCAAAGAACTGTTTTAGACTAATGTCTTTCAGATTCATGACTATGACTCAATTCATTTAAAAATATGTTAGAACAAACTATGACTTAGGAAAGCTTAAAAAAATGATAAACTTCCCTAGAAAATCTTTATTAGATAAGATGAGAGTTCAAGGAAATTTTCATATAAAGTATTATAATATATACTGATAAGTTAAAAGAAAAAATATATTGGCTTCTGTGTATTAAATTATGATCTTTCACTAGATTGCTGCTCCAATTTCTGAGTCTGCACATTGTAAAACATAACTGCATTTTTCAGCTGAATCTATCTGACCTTATCATAACAATTTGTTATTTATGTTTATGTGAACATCTTCACAAATTTATTTTTCTTCTCACTCAATAGTACTCATCTCTTAATTTGCTAAAATCTATTAAAATATTTACCATTTCCATTTTAAATACATTTGTTCATATTCATCAGGACATAAGTACTTATTTATAAGTGAAAGCTGAAATAATTTGAACAGTACTTTAAAACATTAAATGAAATTATTTAACTTCCTAATGATTCAGTAGTTATGTGTCAGCCCTTGTTATACTAAGTTGGAAAAACAGAGTCTGATTTCCAACAACATTAATAAGCATTTTTAAACATTTCTAATTGTGTCACATACTGCATTCATTTAGAAGACAACAAATATATGATTCAGCCTGTGATTTTAAGTATATTGGCTGAAATTCAGATTAAAAACTTCACTAATCATTAAAAATATAGTGAAAATGAAAGTCACTCAGTCGACGTGTCTGACTCCTAATTTTCCAGGACAGAATTCTGGAGTGGATAGCCTTTTCCTTCTCCAGGGG
>NW_011485683.1:12557-14434 GCF_000754665.1 Bison bison bison | reverse complement strand
TTCCAATGGTTATGTATGGATGTGAGAGTTGGACTGTGAAGAAAGCTGAGCGCCAAAGAATTGATGCTTTTGAACTGTGGTGTTGGAGAAGACTCTTGAGAGTCCCTTGGACTGCAAGGAGATCCAACCAGTCCATTCTGAAGGAGATCAGTCCTGGGGTTCATTGGAAGGACTGATGTTGAAGCTGAAACTCCAATACTTAGGGCTCCTGATGTGTAGGACTGACTCATTTGAAAAGATCCTGATGCTGTGAAAGTTTGAGGGCAGGAGGAGAAAGGGACAACAGAGGATGAGATGGTTGGATGGCATCATTGACTCAATGGACATGAGTTTAGGTAAACTCCGGAGTTGGTGATGGATAGGGAGGCCTGGTGTGCTGTGGTTCATGGGGTCACAAAGAGTCAGACACAACTGAGTGACTGAACTGAACTGAACTGAACTGATGATAAAATTTAACCAGAGTTAATGACATAGTTTGTGTAAAGAAATAATATCCCTCCTTGATTAGTGGTAAAATAAATAAATAAATATTTAAGGCTAGAATGTATCCATACAGCTTTAGAGAAATAACTAACCCCAAATTTCTAGTATCTCGCTAGCAGTGCCTAAGCACATCCTTTCACAATGTAATATTAAAGCCCACTGACTACTATCCTAGACCTCTCCCAACAGAGCTAAAATTCTTGTGTGTGTGTGTGTGTGATAAATAGCCATTGATTTTTGACTTTAGAATCTCCTTGTAAAGGGAAAGTGCAATTCTAAGAGTGTGTGCTCAATCACTCAGTTGTGTCCTAATCTTTGTGACCCTATGGACTGTAGCCTGTTAGGCTCCTCTGTCCATGGGATTTTCCAGGCAAGAGTACTAGAGTGATTTGCCATTTCCTGCTTTTTGATATCTTCCTGAACCAGGGATTGAACCTGTGTATCTTGTGTTTCTTTCTTTGGAGGCAGAGTCTTTACCACTGAGCCAACTGAGAAGCCCAATTATAAGAGTAGTAATGCCTTAAATCCAACAGCACTGATTTATTTTAGTAGAAATAGCTAGCTATCTGTTGATTGTGTAGAGAATAAAGCCTGAAGAAAAAAGATATTGGTAAGAACATATTGATGTAGAAAATTAAAGGAAGAGGGTGGACGGGGAGAACAATTCTACAATCTAGGATGTTTTCCAAATAGCGTTAGGTCATTTGGGACATACAACACAAGTATCCTTGCTTCTGGTTTATTGAATGGAGACACTAGAGAGACAGAGAATGCAGATGGTAGAAACTGAAAGGGATATATGTTGGGACAGGTAGAACAGAATCAGTATTTTCACATTCTATTTTTTACTGATAGTCAATTACAAAAACAAGATACTAGTTTGGTATCATTGTTTTAAAGTCATGTAAATACAGTGCATTTAATCATGCTAACATTACCACTAATAATGATACTGGCTAAATATTGCACAGTGCTTCTATATGCCAGGCACTTGTTAAGTTTAATTTTAGATACATAAGCTATTTAATAAACACTTATTTAATCCTTACAGCAACTCACAGAAGTAAGGATAATTATTATCTTCATTTTACTACCTTAAAAAAAGACCTTATTCAATCCCTTAAGATGATTTCATGTTTGTAGATCTTTTGAAGGGATCTTATAAGATCTTTTGAAGAGATCTTATATCTGGAGATTATAACTCACTTTTTGCTATATTTTCTGATTTTCAGTCTTTGCTGCTCTTTTTTTTCCTTTTTAATGTTTTTATTATTATTATTATTTTTTACTTTACAATATTGTATTGGTTTTGCTTTAACTACCACTAAAAAGTAAACTAAATTCTCTAATAGACAATCTCGAGAATTGGAAACTAGTAAGATCATTTCAGATAT
>NW_011485683.1:10676-10767 GCF_000754665.1 Bison bison bison | reverse complement strand
TTTGTACTTTGCCAACAAAGGTCTGTCTAGTCAAGTCTATGGTTTTTCCAATGGTTATGTATGGATGTGAGAGTTGGACTGTGAAGAAAGC
>NW_011485683.1:8914-10576 GCF_000754665.1 Bison bison bison | reverse complement strand
CTAGGCACTGAATAAATGGCATCTTTCATCACAGTACAAAATATCTGTGCTTGTGTCTTCCTTGCAATATCAGTATAGGTTGCTTGTATGCAAACTGCAGTTATTTGGAGTGAGACAGCAGAGGGAAAAAAGCAAATAAAAGTGATTTTTGTATGTATGGGCCTCCAGATACCACAGTTCACTAGCTACACAAATTGTTTTCAGGTGTTTTGACATATCCCGTCAAGTCCTTCAGATTAAATTTGAACTGCAGTCCCAGATGTGAAAAGATAGTATTTTGCACACTAGATCCCAGAGTTTCAGCTTGTTTTTACACAAATTTCTGCAAAAAGCCATTGAGACTTGACACCAGATTATCCCCCAAACAAAATCTCTATATTGCATTAGAATGTATCTTGCTCAAACATAAAAATAAACTACATTTATTTTTTTTTGACAATAGAAGTATCCTTGTACACAATTTCATCTTCCTTAAAGCCATCTGAAACAAGTGGCCCTATCTCTCAGCAAAATTGTTCTTATCCTTTGTTTGCTGGCAGCTCATTAAGTGTACCTATCAAGAAAAGGGTCAGTAATATCACTTTCTCCCATGCTTAGAATCAATCCTAAATCATGGACATTTGTGGTGGGTGAAGATATTTTTATTCAATGTCTTTTATTCTGGGGAGGTGTAAGAGAATAAACAACAGCAGGTATCAGCATACATTTTTAATTTTTGTGTTAAATTATAATCGCTTCAAGAGTGCATAGTCATTTGCAGTGTGTAACAACTTGATTCAGTCTTACACATGTTCTGTTACATACATGTAGTTTTTATTTTTTTTCTTTCTAAAAATACAATTAAGAAGCACAACCTTAGAGTTAGCAGGAATAAATATGAGCCATTCTAATGTTTATCACTAATCTGACTTTCACCCAAATACAGTAAAAGATAAAATAAGATTTTATATTGGCCACCAAAATTACGTAAATTGACTAAATAAAATTGATTGACTTAAAATTATTTATATGAAGATGAAGATGTACAACTATTGAGAGGTGAACTAATAGAATAAATATGCTTAGAAACACTGGCTATATAACTTGGTAGATATAGCATTTTATAAAGGTATATACCAAATGGTTCATCAGATCATGGAAAGTGCCAAATTCTTTGCTTTAGAAAAGAAGGTGATTTGTGGAAATAGAAGTGGAATCATGTGGGAAGAATATTAGGCCTTAGAAACCTAAACATAGCTGTAAACAGCAAAAGCAAAATGAAATAAAATCATATTAAATTATTGTTTCATCAATGTTGGTCATGACATGAAAACTAGACTAAAAGAAAATCTTCAATTCTGACCGGGAAAAGGTCGGAAGTTCAGTGCATTCTGCTTTACTTAATCTAATTAAACTAATTAATCTGAAGTTTATTTCATACATGCTGCAGCAGTGTACACTCATGATTAGGGGATGAAAGTAATAATACTACATGTTTTGTGAAGCATACTCAATCGTGTCCGACTCTGCAAACCAATGGATTGTAGTCCATCAGGCTCCTATGTACATAGGATTTTCCAAGCAAGAATACAGTAATGCATAGTCATTTTCTTCTCCAGGGGATCCTCCCAACCCAGGGATCTAACCCACGTCTCCTGGATCTCCTGCATTGGCAGGTGGATT
>NW_011485683.1:7369-8814 GCF_000754665.1 Bison bison bison | reverse complement strand
GTGGTCTTGTGTTATCCTAATGGAAGATTATGCATTTTCTGCTAGTTTCAGATGCTTTTTGTTGAGTGTTGCTTTCAGCTGGTCTAATTGAGAGAAGTACGTGTTGGAATCAATTGGTTTTCTGGAAGGAGCTCATAGAAGTGGACTCTCTTTCAATTCCACCACATACCCATCACCTTCTTTGGATAAAGGTCAGCGTTTGGTGTGGTTAGCTGTGGTTCATTTAGCTTTTTCCATGGTTTCTTCCTTGCCATTTTATTGTACAGTATCCACTTTTCATCACCCTTCACAATTTGTCTTAAAAATGGAATGTTTTCATTAAGTTTAAGTAAAGAATCATATGTGAAAATATGGTCAAAGTTTTTTTTTCACTTATGTAGAACCCAAACATCAAAATGATGAACATAACCAAGCTGGTGCAGATGATTTTCAGCACTTGATTTGGATATTTTGAGTATGCTGGCTATCCCCTGCATAGTATAACATTAATTGTTCTCAATGTCTCATTTTAACCACTAGCAACTTCAACTGGTCTACCTGACTGTGGAGTGTTGTCCAGGAAGAAGTCTTCAGAAAGAAATTTGGCAATCACTTTTGACATGCTTGATCACCTTCTCCATACCTTGCACAAAACTTTGTATTTCAACTGCCAATATATCTGAGTGCAAATGTTAAAAACTAACAACTAGCTCAGTTTCTGCCATATAGTTGGACTTCCATAAATTTTTGTTAAATGAATCAATGAGTTTGAGTCCCCATAGCACACATGATCATGTGTATTTTAGACACAGAAGTCTCATTCGTATCTGCTACTGGCTTGGTTTAAGAAGAATATAAGGCTATGATACAGGGTCCAGATGAGTTGAAAATATGGGATAATTATTAGGTCAATATCTATAATTCAAATGTTCTTAATTTTGATTCTTGCTGTTTGAAGGAAAAGTCATGTTACAGGGGAGTCAGAAAACCCAATCAACAGAGATTATAATTATATGCCTCATAACTTTGGGCTTTTAGATTAATTGATGTTCATTTTTCCTATAAAGTGTGTATCACTCAATTACATTGATACGTATTTTGTTGACTCTTTACAAATTGACTCTTTACTTTTATTAATTATGTTTCCAGATGGTTTTGCAACTTTTACTATCAACTGCCTAAGTTTGACTTTTTTTTAACCACCAATTTTTTTTTCACACAATGTGTATATACAAACACATGTAAAGTTGGATAGATTGAAAAATAGATACTTGACCATATGTAAGCGATCCTTGTTTCAGAAATATATGTAAAAGATCCAAATGCTTGACCTTATGTAAATAATCCTTGATTCAGAAATGGAAAGGAGGTTCACTTAGTATGGAGATAAGCAGTGGTATGGTCAATTGGCAAAACTAATACAATTATGTAAAGTTAAAAAAAAAAAAAAAGAATCCAGTGAGGAG
>NW_011485683.1:5018-5419 GCF_000754665.1 Bison bison bison | reverse complement strand
AATTGTATGAAGATGTATTTACTATAATATGTAAATTGATATTACTTTCAATGATTGCAAATGTATCTTTTTCGGTCACTGTTAAATTGTCTTTCAAAAATGTTAAAATTGCATTCAAATCATGTCTTAGTTTAGGTGTTTCTAGCCAACAAATTTACAAACCTAGGCTATTATTAGTCTTAAAACTAGTATGCATATATACCTAGAGCTAACATCTAAAGTTACATTTGACCATAGTAAGTCATCTAAATGGGGGAATTTGGTATATGCTTTTAGAATTTTTGTTTTATTTAATTACTCTAATGACCCAATCAAAAAATGGGCCAAAGAACTAAATAGACATTTCTCCAAAGAAGACATTCAGATGGCTAACAAACACATGAAAAGATGCTCAACATCAC
>NW_011485683.1:4348-4918 GCF_000754665.1 Bison bison bison | reverse complement strand
GGAGAAGGAAATGGCAACCCACTCCAGTATTCTTGCCTGAAAAATCCCATGCACAAAGGAGCCTAGTAGGCTATTGTCCATGGGGTCACAAAGAGTTGGACATGACTGAGCAACTTCACTTTCTTATATATTTAGTATTTGCAATAATATTAGACAAGATCTCAAGTTTTCCCCACATTTGATACTACACCCAATAAATAAAGAGCTACTTTCCACTATAATGTCAAAATTTTTAAAAATCTATTAGGTTAAATAGCTTTATGTCTCAAAGGATTGTTCGTTCATAGTATATATATTCCTTAAAAAACTAAAACATAGAGCTATCATATGACTCTGCAATCCCACTCCTGGGAATACATCCAGAGAAGAACATGGCCCAAAAAGATACCGACACTCCAATGTTCACTGCAGCACTGTTTATAATAGCCAAGACATGGAAACAACCTAAATGTCCATCAATAGAAGATACCTGTAATTAAGAAGGAAAAAGTAAAAATGACTTGTATCTACATGATATCAAATGTGTGGATGAAAAGTGAACTTATCAATTATTGAACAAAGTTTTTCCAT
>NW_011485683.1:0-617 GCF_000754665.1 Bison bison bison | reverse complement strand
ATACATACATGACCACAGGAAAAACCATAGCCTTGACTAGATGAACCTTTCTTGGCAAAGTAATGTCTCTGTTTTTGAATATGCTGTCTAGGTTGGTCATAACTTTCCTTCCAAGCAGTAAGCGTCTTTTAATTTCATGGCTGCAGTCACCATCTGCAGTGATTTTGGAGCCCCCAAAAATCAAGTCTGACACTGTTTCCACTGTTTCCGCATCTATTTGCCATGAAGTGATGGGACTGGATGCCATGATCTTCGTTTTCTGAATGTTGAGCTTTAAGCCAACTTTTTCACTCTCCTCTTTCACTTTCATCAAGAGGCTTTTTAGTTCCTCCTCACTTTCAGCCTTAAGGGTGGTGTCATCTGCATATCTGAGGTTATTGATATTTCTCCTGGAAATCTTGATCCCAGCTTGTGTTTCTTCCAGTTCAGCATTTCTCATGATGTACTCTGCATATATGTTAAATGAGCAGAGTAACCACATACAGACTTGATATACTCCTTTTCCTATTTGGACCCAGTATGTTGTTCGATGTCCAGTTCTAACTGTTGCTTCCTGACCTACATACAGGTTTCTCAAGAGGCAGGTCAGGTGGTCTGGTATTCCCATCTCTTTCAGA
>NW_011485682.1:36587-37344 GCF_000754665.1 Bison bison bison | reverse complement strand
AAGTTTAAGAAATCTTTTGAGGCTCGTGAACAAGCTTCCTCTGTCTCAGCACAGAGTAAAATATCATCTACATATTGTAACACCACCGCTTCAGAGTTATTAAAGTTTTGTAGATCCCGTGACAAACTTTGTCCAAATAAGTGAGGATTGTCAAGAAATCCCTGGGGCAAAACTGTCCAGGTTAACTGAGAAGCTGGCTGCATAGGGTCTTCAAAGGCAAATAGAAATTAACTTTCCTCCACCAAAGGCACTGGATAGAAGGCATCTTTCAAATCAATTACTGAAAAATATTTGGCTCATTCAGAATTTCAGACAGTAGAGTATAAGGATTAGGCACCACGGGGTGTAAAGGAACTACAGCCTCATTTGTTATTTGTAAATCTTGAACTAGTCTCCATTTACCTTTTGATTCTTTTATACCCAAAATAGGAGTGTTGCATGGACTGTTACAGGAAACTAATAGTCCCTGCTCCTTTAAATTTTCCATGATGGGTTTTAACCCTTCCTTAACCTCAGGTTTCAGTGGATACTGCTTCTTATGTGGAAATAAGTCCTGGTCTTTGAGCTTGACAGCTACAGGAATAGCATTTTGTGCTCAAACCACAGATTTTCCATCAGCCCATACTCTAGGATTTACATTTTGTTCAACTAAAGGGAGAGAAAGGGAGGGCTCCATATTCATGAAAACAGAGCCATGGACCTTGCTCAGTATATCCCTCCCCAAAAAGGTTGAGGAAGACTCTGGCACGATCAGAAG
>NW_011485682.1:32632-32834 GCF_000754665.1 Bison bison bison | reverse complement strand
TCAGGAGTCGTCTCCTGGAGTTCTGTTAATGCCTGTTGAAAAGCCGAGAGCTGAGTTACATAACTAGTTAATTCCAAGGCTTCAGGGTCTATAACAATGTCTGTGCATAAGAAAGGCCTTCCATAAATACATTCAAAGGGGGGCAGTTTGGGCCCTCATTAAAGCTATGGGTAGGACTTTAATCCAATTGTCCTGCATCTCT
>NW_011485682.1:32129-32532 GCF_000754665.1 Bison bison bison | reverse complement strand
TCCTTCCACTGATGAAGAGGGGAGTGGTCCGCAGACCCAGCAGTTAGACCTATTGTGGAATGCAGCATAGGAGTGAGCCCAGGACAGGAAGGCATTGTCTTGAGGATCAAACGGCAGACAGGATTTTTGGAGTCCGAAGAAGTAGGCTCACACAGATTATCAGGCCCATCGGAAAAGTACAAAGTCAGAGCATAGAAAGTAAAGACATAAAATGAAGACACTTAGTTCTGGTCAGGGTGCCACCTCTTAACTCGAGGGTGATGTACCCACGAATCAATTCTTGACACTTTGACAGCTGTGGGAGAAAAAAGAATAACATGGTAAGAGCCTTACTAGAGGGGCTCAAGGGATGGGCCCCCAGATCCCAATGTTTTTATGAGGACCTCAGTTCCTGGCTCAAATA
>NW_011485682.1:31762-32029 GCF_000754665.1 Bison bison bison | reverse complement strand
CTCATCCCATATTTGATAAACGTCAGGTAAAAAACCATTAGATCTAGACCTATTTGCCTTATGTGTAGCAAAATAGTCATTAAACTGAGAAATATATAATCAAAATTAAAAGTCACGTTATGTCCATAGTTAAAGTACAAAGTGTTGCACCAGTCCATTTTAGGGTTGTTAAATGTCATCAGATGAAGAAGAGGCATCACATATGATTGTTGTCAAAGGAATTTGCAGACTTGGAGAAAGTCTTCCTTGGAGTGTAGATGTCCGCCA
>NW_011485682.1:30908-31662 GCF_000754665.1 Bison bison bison | reverse complement strand
CTGCCTGTTATCCTCTCATTCCCCCCTTTTCTTTTAGGAGAAATATGTTGCCTAGGGAAAGGGGGCATCATTCTCGTTCCATAACTGCTTCCTAACTGACAAAGGGCATTGTCCCTAAGTTGGTGAGGCAACATATTTTCCTAACCCTCATACTGAGGATTTCTGATCCAGGGGCCCCAAGTAGTAGTTGGAAGAAGCTGCAGCAGTAGCAGGAGTTTGAGCAACTATTAGTAACTTAAAAGCTTTCATGCGACTAGAAACAAATCCAGTTACACAGTTACAGATGTAGGGAGCAAACAGCAAAAACAAAACAATCAGAATTATTGTAATTAAGATAGTTTTCTACCATGGGGAACTAGTTAACATCTCCCAAAGTGAGGCAATTGAGGCTTCAAGAGTATCCATAGCCCCAGTCATCTTGTTCATGTGTTTAGTAAAATGAGTAACATTAGTGCTTATATCAGGTATATATGTACAGCACTGAGTATAAATAATGGCACAAGTTCCTCCTTGTGCAGCTGTCAGAATGTCTAAAGTCAATCTGTTTTGTAAAACCACCTTTCTAATTTGTGCTTGTTCAGCATTAAGAGCTGAAATAGGTTTTTGAGAATCTTGTAATGCCTGTTGAGTAAAATTAGTCAAAGCATCCACTCGTAGCATAACATCTATAGTTCCCAAAGAGGGAACAAACACTGCAGCCAAATTATCATACCTGTGAAATACAGACCTTGCCCACCGACTTTTAAGGTGGGGT
>NW_011485682.1:26234-29913 GCF_000754665.1 Bison bison bison | reverse complement strand
TTCTTTTCAACTTACTATTTTTATTATCTTTGGATAAATACACAGAAGTAGACTGCTGAATCATATGGTATTTCTATTATTCATATTTTAAGGAACCTCCATACTATTTTCCATAGTGGCTGTACCAATTTACATTCCCACCAACAGGGCACAAGTGTTCTCTTTTCTCCACTTTCATCCAACACTTGTTATTTCTTGTCATTTTGATTATATGCTGAGATGAAATTTAACATCTGAAAGCAGGATATAGAAGGGCCTCATTCATCCTGTGATAAATTGGAATTGAGAATTTGGTTGGTTTCAGGAGTTACAGGATAAACTAAGCTCAATGAAATCCCCAAAACAGGCATCAAAAGAAGCCCTGTACCATATGGAGAGTGAGGTGACCCTAAGTGCAGAGGAGGGATGAAGATCACATAAATATAACATTAGTAGGCAAAGGATCCAGACTCACAGGGATTTAGTGTGAACAAATTCACAATTATGTCAGACCAATTTCTCACTGCATCTTTGGACATTGATCAAACTGGCAAGTTATGCCAAGGCCACAGTCACTTCCTTTCTTATCTTTTGGGTGTGACAATGTCATTCTGCATACAAGATGCCAGAAAATTCAGAAACTTTACAACCAAAGAACTTATAGATTTCACTTTGAATTTACTGTTTTGGCAGTTTTATGTGCAGTTTGGTAAGGGACTAGTTTGGTGATGTCTGTTTTGCACCTTGAGAATGACACAGCCATTCCTACCACCCATATTGCTGCTATCTATCAATCTAATTTATCTTGACCCACCCACTGAACATATTTGTCATGTGCTATACTCACTAACTTTCACTGCTCCCTCACTCCTATTATCCTTCATGAAAGCCCAAGCATTCACAGGCTGACTTGGCCAACCTGGAGCCTGTCTCCTCAGGAATATTATGTTCCATTTCACCTGATGTGCTCATCGCCACAGTCATGCCCTATCATCAGGAAAAAAACATGCCCACTGAATGCCATACTCTACATCCCCCTCTCTCATCACCAGCAACACTATCTCCAGTTCTTCTAGATCCCTTCCTCTAATGTCCCTGTGCTAACAGCTGTCAACCTCATGGAGGCCTCTAATTTACTAACCACACATGTTTGTCACTGTTTATTGGGACCTCATGTTCTTTTCCCCTTCTTATCTCATTTACCTGTTATTTGAAGCCACTTCCTGTAGACTTTAAAGGCTCTTTCTCTTGTCTTATGCCATTTTGCTCATGTGGCATCACCTTGATAAACTGTAGTTTATCTTCCTATTTGTATGCAAGAAGCTGAGACATGCTCAGCCAGACTTAAAACATAGTTGGATGGTTTCACTTAAAATTTGTGACTGTGAAACATTATTTCCAACATTATCTACAGTGAGTGACCTATAAATTCCCACTCTATTATAGTATAACTAAGGAAATAAAACAACTGTAAACATACACACTGAACCCTAGTCATCCACTCAGATTCTGAATTGGTCATATCTGATCTCTGACTCTGGTCAAATAATAAGCTCTGACCTTGGTCAACCATTAACTTGATCTTGATCACATACCAAGCTCTGAGCTTGAAATACACTAAGTTCTGATCCTGGTGACACACTGCATGATGGCCATATTCATACAGTGATCTTTACTCTGGTCACCCACCAAGTCCTGAGTCACGTCACACACTGAGCCCTATTCGGTCAGAGCCTAAGCCTGGTAAAACCTCACACCTTAGACTACTACTGGTCACATGCTGAGTCCTGACCATAATCACATGCTGATGCCTGAATTGGGTCCCACATTATTCCCAACGCTGGTCACACACATTCTTAGCCCTGACCGCATAAACTCTCTGATTTGGTCACATATAAGCCATGAACCTGGTCACATACTGAGCCTTAAATTTTGTCACACATTGAGCTATGACCCCAGTTCCATACTGAGTCCTGATTATGTTAACACACTAAGTCTTGACCCAATTATTACACTTGTGCACTGACCCTGATCACACTCCTATCAGGGGCCCAGATCACATGCTAAGCCTTTAACTTGGCAATAGTCTTGACTCAGGTTAAGTGGAGATTTGACAGGTCATACAGTGGATATTGAGCTGAGTCACTGGATGTGTCTTTATAGTGGTCACCCAATGAGCCATAAGCCTAATCACATCATGAGTCCTGAATCTGGTCACACACTGAGTTATGACCCTGATCTCCCTGTTAACCCTAATCCTGTTCAGGTGATGAGGCTTCACACTTGTTACATGTTGAGCCCTGACTGTCACACATTGAGCAGTGACTCAAGTTACATGCCAAAACCTGACTCTTTTATCATACTGATTCTTTACTTGATAACAACTTGACAGAAGTCACCCTGGGCACATCCTGAGAATTTAACCTATCCACACACTGAACCCATACAATGATAAGTCATTGAGCCTTATGCATATCACATAAAGAACCATGACAGCAATCACACATTGAGTTTTATCCTAATCACACAATTGATTCTGAGCCTGGTCCTAATTTAAGGCCTAACCCAGGTCATATGCTCAGCCTTGGCTCTGCTCTCAAGCTGAGCATTGACCTTTGATAGTTGATGAACCCTGAAACTGGTCATACTCTGAACCCTAAATGTTAGGCAAATTTTCAGCCATTTACTAATTAATGAACTGGAACCCTGACTGCAATTGATCCAGGACCCTAGTCAGCTGCTGAGCTCTGACCCAGTCACATGCTGAGCCCTGACTTCTGTCACCTGCTGTTGTGCTCTGATCGTGGTCAGAGCCCTGATCCTAGTCAAATGTTGAGCAATGAATCTTGTCACTCAGCCCTAACTCTGATCAGTCATTCAGCTCTAATTCTGATCTTATGATGCACCTTGTTTCTGGTCACCTGCTGACCACTGATCCATGTCACACTGTGATATCTGATCCAAATACTCTCTTAAGCCCTGACTCTAATCACATGCTAAACTCTGACCCTCTCACAAACTGAGAGCTAATCCTATAAACACACAGAGCCCTATCACTGGTCACACACTGAGCACTGACTCTGGTTTGATGCTAATGCCCGGCTATTCATATACTAAGCTCTACTCCTGGTCACAGAATATGCCCTGACTCTGGTCTCCCACTGAGCCTTGACTCAGATCACAAGATGAGCCCTTAACCTGGTTACTCTGATCAAAGCTACTGGTCACGCAGTAAACTCAACCCTGACTATACTGTGAGCCCTAATCCTGGTCACAAGCTGAGCCATGAACCTTGTCACACACTGAGCCATTACTCTAGTTAGATGTTCAGAACTGAACTTAGTAAACACTCAGCCTATCCCTGCTCACACTCTGATTACAAAACCCAATCACCCAACAATCCCTGACACTGTTATAATGATTCTGACCTTAATCAAATGCTGAGATTTGATGCAGACCATTTACAGAGCTGTGATCCAGGTAACATACTAAGTCCTGAATGTGGTTACATGTTGAGCATTACCCTGTTTATACAATGAATCCTGATGCTGGTCTTATATAGAATTTGGACTCAGTCATTCCTTGTGCCCTGACCCTTGCCACCTAATGAGCCCAGAAACACACTGGGCTGATTGAGTCCAAACACTGAGCCCTTATCTTAATCACACTGTTAGGTCTGATCTCTGTCATACTCTGAGCC
>NW_011485682.1:24409-25405 GCF_000754665.1 Bison bison bison | reverse complement strand
CAAGCTGACTACTACTCCAGCTCTCATGCCGATCCCTTACTCTACTGACATGCTGAACTCTAATACTGGTTGCACACCAATGGTGGTCATAGGGATCACTGATGTTGGTCACAGATTGGTTCCTGACCCTAAACTGGACAGCTCCTATTCTCTTGTGTGGCCATGCACTTACCCTGAAACTCTGAGTCTTGCCCCACTGACCTGCTGAGGCCTGATCCCACTCATTTGCTGGGCCTTGACCCTGGTAATACACTGATACTTCTTACTCTTTAAATATTGAACCTGGTCATATCCTGCACCCTGACACTAGGTAACCTATGAGCCTTCAAAACATTCAGATGCTGAGCACTGAACTCCATCAATTTCTGTCCATGCTCACACACTGAGCACCAACCTTAGTAACACTATGAAAACTGATTCAAGATCACGCTGAATCATGTTCCCAGTTGTCTCCTGAACACTAACCCTGGTCACATATGCAGTCCTAATCCTGGTTGCATGCTTATCCAAGTCTTGTCAGGCACTGAACTCTAACCTTCAACACATTCTAAACTCTAACCCTGATACACACTAAATCCTGACTCACTTGGCAGAAAACTGACTTCTGTCACACTATGTGCCCTGTCCCCTGTGACTGACTTTGTTCTCATCTATGGTCATCTACTGAAAACAAATACATCATGTCTGTGACTCTAGACACATGTTGATTCTTAAAACTGGGCAAACATTAACCAGAGAAAAACATGAAATATCTATCTATGATGTATCTATCATCTGATGTTTATATCTATATCTATACCAGCAACCAGTAACGCTGAAGAAGCTGAAGTTGAACGGTTCTATGAAGACCTACAAGACCTTTTAGAACTAACACCCAAAAAAGATGTCCTTTTCATTATAGGGGACTGGAATGCAAAAGTAGGAAGTCAAGAAACACCTGGAGTAACAGGCAAATTTGGCCTTGGAATACGGAATGAAGCAGGGCAAAGACTAATA
>NW_011485682.1:23192-23908 GCF_000754665.1 Bison bison bison | reverse complement strand
ACGTCAAGGCTGTATATTGTCACCCTGCTTATTTAACTTATATGCAGAGTACATCATGAGAAACACTGGAGTGGAAGAAGCACAGGCTGGAATCAAGATTGGTGGTAGAAATATTAATAACCTCAGATATGCAGATGATACCACCCTTATGGCAGAAAATGAAGAAGAACTAAAAAGCCTCTTGATAAAAGTGAAAGAGGAGAGTGAAAATTCCATATATATGTGTTAGTATACTGTATTGGTGTTTTTCTTTCTGGCTTACGTCACTCTGTATAATAGGCTCCAGTTTCATCCACCTCATTAGAACTGATTTAAATGTATTCTTTTTAATGGCTGAGTAATTCTCCATTGCGTATATGTACCACAGCTTTCTTATCCATTCATCTGCTGATGGATATCTAGGTTGCTTCCATGTCCTGGCTTTTATAAACAGTGCTGTGATGAACATTGGGGTACACGTGTCTTTCAATTCTGGTTTCCTTGGTGTGTATGCCCAGCAGTGGAATTGCTGGGTCATAAGGCAGTTCTATTTCCAGTTTTTTAAGGAATCTCCACACTGTTCTCCATAGTGGCTGAACTAGTTTGCATTCCCACCAACAGTGTAAGAGGGTTCCCTTTTCTCCATACCCTCTCTAGCATTTATTGCTTGTAGACTTTTGGATCGCAGCCATTCTGACTGGCGTGAAATGGTACCTCATTGTGGTTTTGATTTGCAT
>NW_011485682.1:22337-23023 GCF_000754665.1 Bison bison bison | reverse complement strand
TATTTTCTCCCATTCTGAAGGCTTTCTTTTCACCTTGCTTATAGTTTCCTTTGTTGTGCAGAAGCTTTTAATTTTAATTAGGTCCCATTTGTTTTCACTTTTATTTCTAATATTCTGGGAGGTGGGTCATAGAGGATCCTGCTGTGATTTATGCCAAAGAGTGTTTTGCCTATGTTCTCCTCTAGGAGTTTTATAGTTTCTGGTCTTACATTTAGATCTTTAATCCATTTTGAGTTTATTTTTGTGTATGGTGTTAGAAAGTGTTCTAGTTTCTTTCTTTTACAAGTGGTTGACCAGTTTTCCCAGCACCACTTGTTAAAGAGATTGTCTTTAATCCCTTGTATATTCTTGCCTCCTTTGTCAAAGATAAGGTGTCCATAGGTGTGCGGATTTATTTCTGGGCTTTCTATTTTGCTCCATTGATCTATATTTGTGTCTTTGTGCCATTCTGTCTTTATTCTGTCTTGATAACTGTGGCTTTGTAGTAGAGCCTGAAGTCAGGCAGGTTGATTCCTCAAGTTCCATTCTTCTTTCTCAAGATTGCTTTGGCTATTTGAGGTTGTTTGTATTCCCATACAAATTGTGAAATTATTTGTTCTAGCTCTGTGAAAAATACCATTGGTAGCTTGATAGGGATTGCATTGAATCTATAGATTGCTTTGGGTAGTATACTCATTTGCCTTTAT
>NW_011485682.1:21008-21406 GCF_000754665.1 Bison bison bison | reverse complement strand
AGTGTCCTTCTTTGTCTCTTTTCACAGCCTTTGTTTTAAAGTCTATTTTATCTGATATGAGTATTGCTACTCCTGCTTGGTTTTGGTCTCTATTTGTGTGGAATATCTTTTTCCAGCCCTTCACTTTCAGTCTGTATGTGTCCCTTCTTTTGAGGTGGGTCTCTTGTAGACAACATATATAGGGGTCTTGTTTTTATATCCATTCAGCCAGTCTTTGTATTTCAGTTGGGACATTTAACCCATTTACGTTTAAGGTAATTAGTGATAAGTATGATCCTGTTGCCAAATATTTACTTTATTGTTTTGGGTTCAAGTTTATACAGCCTTATTGTGTTTCCTGTCTAGAGAAGATCCTTTAGCATTTGTTGGATAGCTGGTTTGGTGGTGCTGAATTCTCT
>NW_011485682.1:20354-20908 GCF_000754665.1 Bison bison bison | reverse complement strand
TTTATTATGTTGAAGTATGTTCCTTCTATTCCTGCTTTCTGGAGAGATTTTATCATAAATGGATGCTGGATTTTGTCAAAGGCTTTCTCTGTATCTATTGAGATAATCATATGGTTTTTATTTTTCAATTTGTTAATGTGATGTATCACACTGATTGTTTTGCAAATACTGAGGAATCCTTGCATCCCTGGAATAAAGCCAACTTGGTCATGGTGTATGATCTTTTTAATGTGTTGTTGGATTCTGATTGCTAGAATTTTGTTAAGGATTTTTGCATCTATGTTCATCAGTGATATTGGCCTGTAGTTTTCTTTTTTTGTGGCATCTTTGTCAGGTTTTGGTATTAGGGTGATGGTGGCCTCATAGAATGAGTTTGGAAGTTTACCTTCCTCTGCAATTTTCTGGAAGAGTTTGAGTAGGATAGGTGTTATCTCTTCTCTAAATTTTTGGTAGAATTCAGCTGTGAAGCCATCTGGACCTGGGCTTTTGTTTGCTGGAAATTTCTGATTACAGTTTCAATTTCCATGCTTTTGATGGGTCTGTTAAGATGTTCT
>NW_011485682.1:19390-20254 GCF_000754665.1 Bison bison bison | reverse complement strand
ATTTTTGTCTTATGGTCTCTTTTGTTTCTTTTGCATTTATTTCTGCCCTAATTTTTAAGATTTCTTTCCTTCTACTAACCCTGGGGTTCTTCATTTCTTCCTTTTCTAGTTGCTTTAGGTGTAGAGTTAGGTTATTTAGTTGACTTTTTTCTTGCTTCTTGAGGTATGCCTGTATTGCAATGAACCTTCCCCTTAGCACTGCTTTTACAGTGTCCCACAGGTTTTGGGTTGTTGTGTTTTCATTTTCATTCGTTTCTATGCAAATGTTGATTTCTTTTTTGATTTCTTCTGTGATTTGCTGGTTATTCAGAAGCGTGTTGTTCAGCCTCCATATGTTGGAATTTTTAGTAGTTTTTCTCCTGTAATTGAGATCTAATCTTACTGCACTGTGGTCAGAAAAGATGCTTGAAATGATTTCAATTTTTTTGAATTTACCAAGGCTAGATTTATGGCCCAGGATGTTATCTGTCCTGCAGAAGGTTCCTTGTGCACTTGAGAAAATGATGAAATTCATTGTTTTGGGGTGAAATGTCCTATAGATATCAATTAGGTCTAACTGGTCTATTGTATCATTTAAAGTTTGTGTTTCCTTGTTAATTTTCTGTTTAGTTGATCTATCCATAGGTGTGAGTGGGGTATTAAAGTCTCCCAATATTATTGTGTTATTGTTAATTTCCCCTTTCATACTTGTTAACATTTGTCTTACATATTGCGGTGGTCCTATGTTGGGTGCATATATATTTATAATTGTTATGTCTTCTTCTTGGATTAATCCTTTTATCATTATGTAGTGTCCTTCTTTGTCTCTTTTCACAGCCTTTGTTTTAAAGTCTATTTTATCTGATATGAGTATTGCTACTCCTG
>NW_011485682.1:17882-19290 GCF_000754665.1 Bison bison bison | reverse complement strand
CATTTTCACTATCATTATTCGGAATTCTTTATCAGGTAGATTTCCTATCTCTTCCTCTTTTGTTTGGTTTGTTGGGCATTTACCCAGTTCCTTTACCTGCTGGGTATTCTTTTGTCTCTTCATCTTGTTTATATTGCTGTGTTTGGGGTGGCCTTTCTGTATTCTGGCAATTTGTGGAGTTCTCTTTATTGGAGTTTCCTCACTGTGGGTTGGGTTGTACGGGTGGCTTGTCAAGGTCCTGGTTAGGGAAGCTTGTGTCGGTGTTCTGATGGGTGGGGCTGGATTTCTCTCTCTGGAATGCAATGAAGTGTCGAGTAATGAATTATGAGTTGTCAATGGGTTTGGAGTGACTTTGTGCAGCCTGTATATTGAAGCTCAGGGCTGTGTTCCTGTGTTGCTGGAGAATTTGTGTGGTATGTCTTGCTCTGGAACTTGTTGGCCCTTGGGTGCTGCTTGGTTTCAGTGTAGGTATGGAGGTGTTTGATGAGCTCCTGTCGACTAATGTTCCCTGGAGTCAGGAGTTCTCTGGTGTTCTCAGCATTTGGACTTAAGCCTCCTGCTTCTGGTTTTCAGTCTTATTTTTACAGTAGCCTCAAGACTTCTCCATCTATACAGCATAATTGATAAAACATCTAGGTTAAAGATGAAAAGTTTTTCCAGTGAGGGACACCCAGATAGGTACACAGGGTTCCATGGAGAAGAGAAGAGGGAAGAAGGATATAGAGGTGACTCGGATGAGATAAGGTGGAATCAAAAGAGGAGAGAACAAGCTAGCCAGTAATCACTTCCTTTTGTGTGCTCCACAGTCTTAACTGCTCAGAGATGTTCACGGAGTTACACAGAGAAGAGAAGAGGAAGGAAGGAGACAGAGGTGGCCAGGAGGATGAAGGGGGGAATCAAAAGGAGAGAGACAGATCCAGCCAGTAATCAGTTCCCTAAGTGTTCTCCACCATGTGGAACACACAAAGAGAGTCACAGCGTTGGGTAGAGAAGATATGGGAGAGGGAGGAGATAGAGGTGACCTGGTGGAGAAAAATGAGAGTCCAAAGGGGGAGAGAGAAGTCAAGCCAGTAATCTTGCTCCCAAGTAAAAATGGGTACTGAAGATTGGGTTCTTAAAGGTACAAAATTGATAACAGTTATCAAAAATCAAAGATTAAAAATCTAGAGTAGAGGTTGGATTTTCAAAAATACAGTATTAGAGAAAAAAAAGTCACCAAAATTACAAAATATATATATTTTATGAAGTTTGCTTTAAAAAATAGGGTCTCTCTCTCTCTCTCTCTCTCTTTTTTTTTTTTTTGCAATGTAGTGGTAGGTAATAAAAATGAAAATTAAAGGAGTAATAGATGACTTAAAAATTAAAAAAAAATTTCTAAAATAAAGAATGATAGTAAAAATATATCTAG
>NW_011485682.1:17239-17782 GCF_000754665.1 Bison bison bison | reverse complement strand
TGAATTCTCTCAGCTTTTTCTTGTCTGTAAAGCTTTTGATTTCTCCTTCATATTTGAATGAGATCCTTGATGGGTACAGTAATCTGGGATGTAGGTTATTTTCTTTCATCACTTTAAGTATGTCCTGCCATTCCCTCCTGGCCTGAAGAGTTTCTATTGAAAGATCAGCTGTTATCCTTATGGGAATCCCCTTGTGTGTTATTTGGTTTTTTTCCCTTGCTGCTTTTAATACTTGTTCTTTGTGTTTGACCTTTGTTAATTTGATTAATATGTGTCTTGGGGTGTTTGGCCTTGGGTTTATCCTATTTGGGACTCTCTGGGTTTCTTGGCTTGGGTGATTATTTACTTCCCCATTTACGGGAGTTTTCAACTATTATCTCCTGGGGTATTTTCTCATGGTCTTTCTTTTTGTCTTCTTCTGGAACTCCTATGATTCGAATGTTGGGGCATTTAACATTGTCCCAGAGGTCTCTGAGATTGTCCTCATTTCTTTTAATTAGTTTTTCTTTTTTCCTCTGTGATTCATTTATTTCTACCTATTCT
>NW_011485682.1:16448-16783 GCF_000754665.1 Bison bison bison | reverse complement strand
GAATCTATTGCACCTGTCACTTCCAAGGAGGTTCCCTCTGTTTTAGCTTCTTCTGTTTGCTGGTCTCTTCAGTGTCTAATTTCTGCCCTGACACAAGGGGGCGGTGGTGGACACTTTTTTAGGCTCACTTGTTCAGTCTTGCTGTGGGGAGAGAGGGACACTGCCAACAGATAACACTGGTGTGTGCTCACAGTGACTCAGCCACACTGGGTTTGCCCCTGCCCCTGCTCACAGTGTGTGTGCTTTCCCTGTCTACACTGCTTAGGCTGTAGGTTGCTCTGCTGGGAACTGTCTGAGGCTGGCCCTGGGTTGTGTACACTTCCCAGGTCTAAGCC
>NW_011485682.1:13296-16348 GCF_000754665.1 Bison bison bison | reverse complement strand
GGTTAGGGCTTTTTGCATGGTAGCTATCCCACAGTCTGGTTTGCTAGCCCAAGTTAGTTCCCTCAGATTGCCCTCAGGGCATTCAGGCCTGGTCCTTATTCTAAGCAATGCAGCCCGCGCCTCCCTGCTCAAACCCCGCTTGCTAGTGGCAGATGCAGGCGTTTGCACTGCTTCTCCACTGGGGGAGTTACCATTGGGCATGTAATCTTTGGGTTTTAATTATTTATTTTTTTTTCCTCCCTGTTATGTTTCCTTCTGTGGTTCCAAGGCTCACCACAGACTCGGTAGTGAGTGTTTCCTGGTGTTTGGAAACTTCTCTCTTTTTAAAGACTCCCTTCCCAGGATGGAGGTCCGTCCCTACCTCTTTTGTCTCTCTTTTTGTCTTTTATATTTTTTCCTACCTCCTTTTGAAGGCAACGGGCTGCTTTTCTGTGGGCCTGATGTCCTCTGCCAGCATTCAGAAGTTGTTTTCTGGAATTTACTCAGTGTTCAAATGTTCTTTTGATGAATTTGTGGGGGAGAAAGTGGTCTCCCCGTCCTATTCCTCCACCATCTTAGGACCACCTCTAAACTGATTTTATAAGAAGTGTTAAAGGGTTTATGTGTATGTGTGCTCAATCACTCAGTCATGTCTGACTCTTTGCAGCCCCATGGAGTGTAGCCTTCTGGTTCCACTGCCCACAGAATTTTCCAGGAAAGAGTACTGGAGTGGGATGCCATTTCCTACTCCAGGAGATCTTCCTGATCCAGAGATTGAACCCACATTTCTTGTGTCTCCGTCATTGGCTCCCAGATTCTTTACCACTAGCACCACCTGGGAGTCCTGTTTAAGTGAAAAAGTGGCTACAAAAAGAAATAAACAAATTACACAAAGGGAAACACACCAATACTAAAAGGAAATATATAGTAATGGCTGTGGATCAACCACTTAAATAAGCTAGTAGGATAGTTAAAAGACATAAATTATAAAATCAAGTATAGCTATAATAAGCAGTCAAGGGGTAGATAAGAAGATCAAAAGTATGACATTAGCAACACAAAACCAGTGTGTGATGGGTAAAAATGTAGTGTTCAGAATGTGTTTGAATCTAAATGACTTTCAGTTTAAAACAGATATAAAGATAGGTTAGAATATATAAGCTCCATGGTAACAATAAATCAAAACATCCAACAAATACATGAGAACTTCAGAGAAAGGAACTGAAACATGATCATCAAACTACAAGGGAAGAGAGGAAGAAAAAAAGAACAGAGGAGAACTATGAAAACAACTGGAAAACAAGTAACAAACGGTATTAAGTATACAACCATAAATAATCACTTTAAATGCCAATAGACTAATTATTAAAAAGCAGACACATCACTGTGCTGACAATGATCCATATGGTCAAAGCTATGGTTTCTCCACTAGTCGTGTACAGATGTGAGAGTTGGATCATAAAGAAAGCTGAATGCTGAAGAATGGGTGTTGGAGAAGACACTTGAGATTCCCTTATACTGCAAGGAGATTAAACCAGTGAATCATAAAAGAAATCAACACTGAATATTCATTGGAAGGACTGATGCTGAAGCTGAAGCTCCAATACTTTGGCCACTTGATGTGAAGAGCCGACTCATTGGAAAAGACTCTGATGCTGGGAAAGATTGAAGGCAAAAGTAGAAGGGAGAGGCAGAGGAAGAGATAGCTAGATAGCATCACTGACTGAATAGACCTGAATTTGAGCAAACTCTTGGAGATAGTGGAGAACAGAGGAGCCTAGCAGGCTGCAGTCCATGAGGTCACAAAGAGGCAGACACAACTTAGTGACTGGACAACAACAAGAAGACTAATGCTCTAATCAATAGGCATAGGTTACCTTATTGAATTAAAAAAAAAGACCCATCTACATGCTGCCTATGAGACTCACTTCTGAGCTAAAGACACATAGACAGTGATTGTATATTTAAAAGAAAATAAAGCTGAAGTAGCAATACTCATAGCAAACAATGGAGATTTTAAAACAAAGAGCACTAAAAAAAGACAAAGAAGGACATTACAAAATGATAAAGGAAGCAATTCAAGAAGGGCATATAATATTTGTAAACATGTGTACAGCTAAAATAAGATACCTAAATATATAAAGCCAATATAGAGATGAAAATAGACATTGACAATAATACAATAATAATAGGGATTTTAACACCTCTCCTTAGATCAATGGACAGATTATTCAGGCTGAAAATAAATAAGGACTCAGTGGCCTCAAATGACACATTAGAACAGATGACTTATTAGATATCTACAAAACATCCAATCCAAACCCAGTAGAATACACTTTTTCTTAAAGTACACATGGAACAATCTGCAGAATTGATCACTTATTAGACCTCAAAATAAGTCACATCAAGTTTATGAGGATAGAAATTATATTAAGCATTTTTTTAACCATAAGAGTATGAAACAGTATCATCCAGTATCAGTTACAGGATGGAAAAAGGGAAAAACACAGACAGGAGACAAAATAACATGCTACTGAAAAACCAAGAGGTCATCCAAGAAATCAAAAGAAAAATCAGGAAATAACTTGAGACAAATGAAAATTAAAACATAACTTTTCCAAATTTTTTAAGATGCAGCAAACCAGGTCTAAGAGAGAAGTTTATAGCATCACAAGCCTACCTCAAGAAGCAAGAAAAAAAATCTCAAAAACCAACCTCATCAACCATTTAATGGAATTAGAAAAAGAAGAACAAACAAGGTCAAAGTCAGCAGAAGGACTGGAATAATAATATCAGAACAGAAATAAATAAGAGATAAAGAAAACTCTCACAGAAAACAATAGAAAAGGTCAGTAAAACCACAGAAGTTTTTTTTAATATAAGCAAAATTTACTTTAATGAGGCTCATTAATAAAGAACAGAGACTCAAATAAACAAATTATGTAATAAAACAGAAGAGATTACAGTCCATATAACAGAAATACAATCATAAAAGCATACTACAAATAGTTACATGTCAACAAACTGGAAAACTATAAGAAATGGATAAATTATTGTTAACATATAATCTCCA
>NW_011485682.1:10672-13031 GCF_000754665.1 Bison bison bison | reverse complement strand
TGAATCGGGAATAAATAGATCATCTGTATGAAATAATTACAAGTGTTAAAATGAAATCATTAGCCAAAAATTCTTAAGAATAGTTCAGAACTGAACAACTTCACAAATTAATTCTACCAAACATATAAAGAATATTTAAAACCTATCCTTAAGACACTATTGAAAAAAAATTGAAGAGTATTGGCAAAACTTAACCTCTGTTCACTGGTGCAGAATAGAAGCATGGAAACACTTTTTGGGTGAGGTAGAGAATAACAGCCTTCATTGGTTTGCCAGGCAAAGGAGGCCACAGTGGACTACCACCCTCAAAGACTGTGCCCTCCTTTGGGAGAAAAATAGGAAGGGACTTTATAGTTAAAGAGTGGAAGGAAGTGCCACAAAGATTAGGGCAAGCTTGTATTCTTTCCTCCAGGAAAATTTCAACATTGTCAAAGTTGATGTCAGGCAGTCCTGGGAGGTTTCCAGTCACCCTTGAGGTTATCACACTGTGTCATTTCTGGATGAAGTATGCTCACAGAGGAAGGGAGTATTAGGGAGCGTTTCCTCTGAGAAGCAAACACCAGGTGCATAGTAAAACTCTAACTAGAAAGTAATCATTTTTCGAATGTGATTAAGTTAAGAAATATATGTGAAATTATGGCTGAATGGGCTAAAATAATAAAGACTAACATAATGGAAGCCACCTTAACAAGTTTCTATGCTAATGAGTGGTGAACATTCCCAAATTCATTCAGTGGCTACTCTTTCACTAATACAAAAACCAGACAGAGACACTACAAAAAAGAAAACTACAATCCAACATCTCTGACAAATTTAGATGAAGACAAAATTCACCAATATATAGGAAAGATCACGCACTATAATCAAGTGGGATTTATTCTAGGGATGCAAGGATTGTTCAATATCCCCAAATCAATCAATGTGAGGCACTACATTAACAAAACAAATAATAAATATTACATGATCATCTCAATAGACACAGAAAAAGAGTTTGACACAACTAAGCATCTACTCTTGAAAAAAATCTCAGAAGAATTTTGGTGTAGAGGGAACATATCTCAACATAAGAAAGACAATATATGACAAATCCACAACTAACATCATACTCAGTGGTGAAAAACTGGAAGCTTTTCCTCTAAAATCAGGAACTACACAAGGATGTCCACTCTCTCCTTTCTATTTAACAGTATTAGAAGTCCTAGCCACAGCAATCCTATAAGAAAAAGAAAGAAAAAACTTCCAAATTAGAAGAGAAGAGTAAAAGTGTCACCATTTGCAGATGACATGACACTATATAGAGAGAACCCTAAAGTCTCTGTGAAAAACCATAAAACTACTAAATGAATTCAGAAATTTTGCAAGATGCAAGACTAATATACAGATATCAATTGCTTTTCTATACACTAATAATAAACTAGTGACTATCAGAAAGAAAGATCAAGAAAATGATTACATTTACAATCACATCCAAAAGAATAAAATACCTGGGAATAAACTAAACCAAGGAGGTGATAGAACTGTATGCTGAAAATTAGAAGATACAGATGAAGGGGAAACTAAAGATTATACAGGTAAATTGAATGATAATGTGTTCATGGATTGGGTTACTATTAAAATGTCCATATTATCCAAAGAAATCTCAGATTTAATACAATCCCTATTAAAATACCTATAGCATTTTTCACAGAACTTGAACAAGCTATCCTAACATTTTTATGGAATCACAGAAGATTCCAAATAGTCAAGGCAATCTTGAGAAGAAAAGAACAGATCTAGAGATACCACAGTCCACATCTTCAGACTATACTACAAATTACAGCAATCAAAACAGTATGGTAGTGTTACAAAAACAGACATATAGATTAATGGAAGAGAATATATATACCAGAAACTAACCCATGCACATATGGTCAATTAATCTATGATACAGCAGGTAAATATATAAAATGGGATAAAGATAATCTCTTCAACAAGTTGTCTTGGGAAAACTGGACAGCTATGTGTCAAAGAATGAACTAGAGCATTTTCTCAGGCTATGTATGAAAATAAACCCCAATGATTTAAAGATCTAAATGCAACACTGGGAACTATAAAACTTGTAAAATAAAGCACAGGCTATACACTCTTTGACAAAAGTCTTAAATTTTTTTTTGAATCTGTCTCCTTAGCAAAGGGAAAGAAAAACAAAAATAAACAAAATGACTAAATTAAACTTAAAAACTTTTGCACAGCAAAGGAAATTATCGACAAAAAAGACAGCCTAGTGAATGGGAGAAGATATCTGCAAATGATATGACTGATAAGGGATTAATATCCAAAAGTTATAAAGAGATCATACAATTCAATATCAAAGAAGCAA
>NW_011485682.1:9759-10572 GCF_000754665.1 Bison bison bison | reverse complement strand
GAAGCAAACAACCTGGTATTTAAAAATGAGCAGAAGATCTGAATAGACATTTTTCCAAAGAAGACATACAGATTTCCAAAAGGGACATAATGTATAAAGATGCTCAACATTACTAATCATCAGGGAACTGCAAAACCATGAAGAGATATCACTTCACAACTGTAAGAATGGGTATTGTAAAAAGACAATAAATAACACATACTGATGAAGATGTGGACAAAAAGGAACCTTAGTACACTGTTGATGGGAATGTAAATTGGTGCAGCCACTATGGAAAACCAGACAGAGGTTCCTCAAAAACATAAAAATAGAACTACCACATGCTCCAGCAACTCCATTCCTGGGAATATATCTATAGAACATGAAAACCATAATCTGAAAAGATACATGCACCCCAATATTCACATTGGAAGGCCTGGTGCTGAAGCTCCAATACTTTGGCCACCTGATGCAAAGAGCTGATTCATTGGAAAAAGCCCTGATGCTGGGAAATACTGAAGGCAAAAGGAGAAGGGGGCACCAGAGGATGAGATGATTGGATGGCATTACCAACTAAATGGACATGAGTTTGAGAAAACCCTGGGAAATAGTGAAGGACAGGGAAGCCTGGCATGCTGCAGCCCATGGGGTGGCAAAGAATTAGAAACAATTTAGCAACTGAACAACAACAGCATTATTTAGAATTGCCAGTATATGGAAGTAACTTAAGGTCTCATGAACAGATAACTTGATAAAGAATACATATTGATAAGAAGATGTGATACAAACACACAGTATAATATTATTCATCCACAAAAATGAAAAGTTCCCATT
>NW_011485682.1:8303-9659 GCF_000754665.1 Bison bison bison | reverse complement strand
TGGAATTCTCCAGGCCAGAATACTGGAGTGGGTAGCCTTTCCCTTCTTCAGGGGATCTTCCCAACCCAGGGATTGAACCCAGGTCTCCCACATTGCAGGCAGATTCTTTCCCAGCTGAGCCACAAGGGAAGCCCAAGAATACTGGAGTGGGTAGCCTATCCCTTCTCCAGGGGATCTTCTCAACCCAGGAATCCAACCAGGGTCTCCTGCATTGCAGGTGGATTCTTTACCAGTTGAGCTATCAGGGAAGCCCTGGGAAAAGGGGAGGGGGAGGGACAAAATAGGCAAAGGAATTCAAGAGGTACAAACTGCTATGCATAATACAATTTATATAAATATGTAATGTACAGCACAGGGAATGCAGCTAATATAATATAATAAATTTAGATTATAGTCTATAAAATAGTGAATCAATATGTTATACACCTGAAACTATTATCACATTATAAATCAACCATACTTAATAAAAAAGAAAAAAAGGAAAATTTAAACTTCTATACATCAAAGTACACAGTCAACAGACTGAAAATGCAACCCATAACCTGGGAGAATAGACATGCAAATCATATATCTGATAATCAGGTAATATCTAGAATATATAAATAACATCTTCAAAGGACTTGAATAGATATTTCTCTAAAGGAGACACTCAAATGGCCAATACACACATAAAAGGAAGCTCAGCATCACTAATCATTAGTGCAATGCATATCAAAATCACAATGAAGGACAATCTTACACCATTAGAACTTCACCCCCAAAACAGCAGAAGACAGTAGATCGTATAAGTTTTCATTACAGGAAAAAATTGCAACTATGTATGATGACAGGTGCTGATCAGACTTTGTGACAAACATTTTGCAACATATACAAGTATCTAATTATAATATTGCTCACCTAAATTGTTATATATTGTAACAATTGCAATACATAATATGTTTACATGTCAAGTATACCTTAAATATAAGAAAACAAGTTTTGGAGATGATGTTTAGAAATTGCAACTCTTATGCCCTGTTTGTAGAAATGTAAAATACTTAATGCTGTGCAAAACATCATCACTGAAAGATCTTTTCTGACCACCACCTAGAGTAATGGAAGTAAAAAAAAAAAAAAATAGGACCTAATTAAACTTACAAGCTTTGACACAGCAAACAAAACCATAAATGAGATGAAAAGACAACTCTCAGAATGGGATAATATATTTACAAATGAAGTGACCAACGAGAGATTAATCTCCAAAATATACAAACCGCTTATGCAGCTGAATACCAAGAAAACAAACAAGCCAATCAAGAAATGGGTAGAAGACCTGAAAAAATATTTCTCCAAAGAAGACACATAGATGAGCAACAA
>NW_011485682.1:5532-6240 GCF_000754665.1 Bison bison bison | reverse complement strand
TGGAATGGTTCCAAATTGGGAAAGGAGTACATCAAGGCTGTATATTGTCACCCAGCTTATTTAACTTACATGCAGAGTACATCATGTGAAATGATGGCAGGCTGGATAAAGTACATCATGCTGGGCTGGATGAAGCACAAGCTGGAATCAAGATTGCTGAGAGAAATATCAACAAACTTAGATGCACAGATGACACTACCATTATGGCAGAAAGAAAAGAGAAACTAAAGAGCCTCTTGATTCAAGTGAAAGAGGAGAGTGAAAAAGTTGGCTTAAAGCTCAACATTTAGAAAACTAAGATCATGGCATTCAGCCTTATCAATTTACAACAAACAGAAGGGGGAAAAGTGAAAAGAGTGACAGATTTTATTTTCTTGTGCTCTAAAATCACTACAGACAGTAACTGAAGCCATGAAATTAAAAGATGCTTGCTCCTTGGAAGAGGAGCCATGACAAACGCAGACAGCATATTAAGCAGTGGGGACATCACTGCCCACAAATGTGCATCTGGTCAAAGCTATGGTTTTTCCAGTAGGCATGTACAGATGTGAGAGTTGGATCATAAAGAAGGCTGAGAGATGAAGAATCGATGCTTTTGAATTGTGGTGCTGGAGAAGACTCTCAAGAGTCCCTTGGATAGCAAGGAGATCAAACCAGTCAATCCTAAAGGAAATCAACCCTGGCTATTTCATTGGAAGGACTGATGCC
>NW_011485682.1:5045-5432 GCF_000754665.1 Bison bison bison | reverse complement strand
CCATAAAACTAGGCTTCAGTAGTACATAAACTGAAAACTTCCAGATGGACAAGTGAGGTTTGAAGAGGCAGAGGAACCAGAGATCAAATTGCCAACATTGGTTGGATCATGGAGAAAGTAAGGGAGTTCCAGAAAAACTTCTACTTCAACTTCATTGACTATGCTAAAGCCTTTGACTATGTGAATCACAATGAACTGTGGAAAATTCTTAAAGAGATAGGAGTAGCAAACCACCTTATCTGTCTCCTGAGAAAACTGTATGCTGGTCAAGAACAACAATTAGAACCAGACATGGAACAATGGACTGGTTCAAAATTGGGAAAGGAGTATGACAAGGCTGAATATTGTCATCCTGCAAGATGATGCTGTGAAAGTGCTGCACTCAAT
>NW_011485682.1:4587-4945 GCF_000754665.1 Bison bison bison | reverse complement strand
GAAGCCCACCAGGCTCCCCCGTCCCTGGGATTCTCCAGGCAAGAACACTGGAGTGGGTTGCCATTTCCTTCTCCAGTGCACGAAAGTGAAAGTGAAGTCACTCAGTCATGTCTGACTCTTAGCGACTCCATGGACTGCAGCCTATCAGGCTCTTCTGACTCAGACAATAGCAAGGAGAGATAAGCAGGCTTTCTTACATAAACAATGCAAAGAAATAGAGGAAAACAATAGAATGGGAAAGAATAGAAATCCTACAATAAAACTGGAGATATTAAGAGAATATTTCATGCGAGGATGAGTATGACAAAGGATAGAAACAGTAAGGACTTAACATAAGCAGAAGAGATTAAGAAGAGGT
>NW_011485682.1:3960-4487 GCF_000754665.1 Bison bison bison | reverse complement strand
GCTGTGAAAGTGCTGCACTCAATATGCCAGCAAATTTGGAAAACTCAGCAGTGGCCACAGGACTGGAAAAGTTCTGTTTTCATTCCAATCTCAAAGAAAAGCAATGCCAAAGAATGTTCAAATTATAACACAATTGCACTCATCTCACATGCTAGCAAAGTAATGCTGAAAATTGTCCAAGCTAGGCTTCAAGAGTACATGAACCAAGAACTTCCAGATGTTCAATCTGGATTTAGAAAAGGCAGAAGAACCAGAGATCAAATTGCCAACATCCATTGGATCACAGTAAAAGCAAGAGAATTTCAGAAAAATATATATTCTGCTTCATTGGTTATGCTAAAGCCTTTGACTGTGTGGATGGCAGCAAACTGTGGAAAATTCTTGAAGAGATGGGCATACCAGACCATACAAGCCACATGAGAAATCTGTATGCAGGTCAAGAAGCAATCATTATAACCAGACATGAAATAATGGAATGGTTCCAAATTGGGAAAGGAGTACATCAAGGCTGTATATTGTCACCCAGC
>NW_011485682.1:0-611 GCF_000754665.1 Bison bison bison | reverse complement strand
ATGACTTTGCACTCCAGGATGTCTCTCTCTAGGTGAGTGATGACACCATTGGGGTTATCTGGGTCATTAACATCTTTTACGGATAGTTCTTCTGTGTATCGGAGAAGGCAATGGAACCCCACTCCAGTACTCTTGCCTGGAAAATCCCACGGATGGAGGAGCCTGGTAGGCTGCAGTCCATGGAGTCACTGAGGGTCGGACAGGACTTGAGTGACTTCACTTTCACTTTTCACTTTCATGCATTGAAGGAAATGGCAACCCACTCCAGTGTTCTTGCCTGGAGAATCCCAGGGACGGGGAAGCCTGTGGGGTCGCACAGAGTCGGACATGACTGAAGTGACTTAGCAGCAGCAGCTTCTGTGTATTCTTGCCACTTCTTAATATTGTCTGCTTCTGTTAGGTCCATACCGTTTGTCGTTTATTGTGTCCGTTTTGCATGAAATATTCCCTTGGCATCTCTAACTTTCCTAAAGAAATCTCTAGTCTTTCCCATTCTATTGTTTTCTTCTGATTCTTTGCATTGTTCACTTAGGAAGCCTTTCTTATCTCTCCTTGCTATTCTTTGGAATTCTGCATTCAGATGGGTACATCTTTCCTTTGCTTCTTTGCCT
>NW_011485681.1:17576-18206 GCF_000754665.1 Bison bison bison | reverse complement strand
GCCATGTGACCGAGATGGAGCGGAGGAGGCGGCTGGTGGAGAGCTTGGGGGGTCCGGCGCTGGATCTCCTGTGCAGCCTTCTGGAGGAAGATCCCAACCTGACAGCCCAGGATTGCCTGACAGCGCTGGTGGAGGCATTCGGGAGCAAGGATCCCCGGGTGACCGCTCGGCTGAAGTTCATGACGTGTGCCCAGCGGCCCCAGGAGAGCCTCTTTGCCTTTGTGATGCGCCTAGAAGGCCTGCTGCAGTTGGCCCTGGGCAAGGGGGCTGTGCACCCAGCCATTGCAGATCAGCTGCGTGCCCGGCAGGTGCTCATGCGGGCCCGGCCCAACAACCTGATGCAGAACAAGCTGAAGAGGATGCGGATGGAGAGAAGACCCCCCAGCTTCGTGGCGATGCTGCAGCTCATCCGGGAGACGGAGACCTGGGAGACCGACCCAGCAATGGGTGAGCAGCTCCCAGTGGAGGAGGAGGCCCATGGGGTCCTCGGAGACCTGGCTGCTGCCCTAGGCCATGTGATCATCACTGAGGGCGCAGCTGCAGGTGGAAGTGAGGCCTCCCCAGCCAGTGGAGATACCTCTGCCCAGGTTGCCTTTTCCAAGGAAGGTGGTGTCGAGGCCCTCCCAACGC
>NW_011485681.1:17109-17476 GCF_000754665.1 Bison bison bison | reverse complement strand
TCAGTAGCCACGCTGGGCTTTAAGGGACAAGTTCACCAGAGCAGGGCTCCAGGGACTCAGCCAGCAGCCAGGTCCCGCAGGGAGCCAACGACTTCCAGGTGAGCAGGAATCTGGGCTCAGGGTGGCGTGGAGGGACCTTGTGAACCTGTGTCCTGGTGGCCGTCTGGCAGGCCCCAAAGCCCTGGCTTTCAGAAGGCTTCAGGCTGGAGACCGTGTCCATCATCTTCATGTAAACTGCCAATCTTAACGTCTGGTGCATTCCGCCATCTTGGGCCGCCCGAGAATCTTGCCACAGCTGCAGGGCGACGCTTCTCCGCTGGGTCCCCAAGAGGCTGGGCCCCAGCAGTTTCCCTGCAGTGATCCTCCC
>NW_011485681.1:13792-17009 GCF_000754665.1 Bison bison bison | reverse complement strand
CTGGGCCTCCCCACCCACCCAAAAGGGGTCCCCTATTCAGCATCCCCTGGGACAGGCTGGTCCCTGTCCTGGGAAGTCCATATGTGTCACTGTAGGCCACCTAGTGACCCAGATCTCAAGGAACGCCTCCCTGGCCCAGCCTTTCTCCCCTCCCTGTCAAAACACATCCCTGAGCTGTCATCAACTCCCCTCCCAGCCCTCGCAGAGCCCTGAGGTGCCTGTGAACCCAGGCCGGGTGTCCCCACCTATACCTGGTCAGCCACCCTGAGCCCTGCCACATGCCCTGAGCTTCAGCACCAGCCAAGACATGGTCCTCAGCTCAGTGTGTGCTTCCCCATTGTGGATTCAGGCCAAGTTCTGCTTGGTCTCCTGGAGATGTGCATGTGTTCTTCTCTGAGCAGTTCCCCGCATCGTGGTGCAGAGACACCCCAGCCCACTCCGAGGAGCCGTTGGGAATGAGGGGACAGATGAGGGCTTGGCCGGTGACCACCGCAGGACCTCAGGAAGGAAGATCTGCATTGGGGCTTCGCAGCGTGGCTTCGGGAGGCCCCCCAGTACCTGTGCCCTGCTGGGCCATGCCATGCTTCCTTGGGACTTGGTGTTCTCGGCTTGGTGCAGCATGCCCTGCTGTGTGACTGTCCTGTGCCCGCCATAGGACATGTGGGCCTGAGTGGGAGGGGCTGCCCTGAGGGGACTGGGCATTGCCAGTGCCCACCATCCTGGCAAGACACTGCACGCGAAGCCCTCGGAAAGGGAGAGGGTAGGGGGAGGGTGGGGGAGGGCGGGCCGCTGTGTGGCGGAAGGGAGGGCACCCCGTTAGGGACTCTTGGAGGAGCGGGGGGAGGGGGGGGCGGGACTGTGATCTCTAGTGGCCATCAGAAGTTCCCTGTGTTGTCATTCCCTGTCTTCAATGGTTTCAGTCTGTGTCGCGCTTCAATAAAATTTGCTGAATGTTTCAGCTGAGTCTCGTCTCTGCTCTGGACAATGGAGGGGAGGGGCTGCTGGGGTGGGGCCGGGGGTGGGGGGAGTGACAGTGGCCCAGTATCCCGAGTCAGCACTGCAGTGCGGTCCCAGCAGGGTGGGGGGTGGGGGCCAAAATAGCTTCCTGCTCAGCACCTATGGCAATGAGAGGGTAGGGTAGGTACTTTGAAGACCCAGACATGGTGAGAGTTTTTCTTCCATTTGATAGGTGTGAACCATAACATTTTGAGGTTATGTTTGTTCTCATTTTGGGATAGTTGTGTCTTTTGAACACAACTATAGTTGACAGAGACAGAATAGTCCTCTGTCTTTTGAAAATGGATGGCGGCGATCCTGGTTTTCTTTTTCACTGGGGGCAGGTGCCCCTGGCATCCAAGTGCCTGGGACCCAGGGCCGCTCAAGAGGTGGGATGCAGAGTGGGGCTCCAAAACAAGGAACTGGCATGTCCGGAGGTCTCTAGCCTCCTTGGTGAGAAAGCTAGTATTAGTCTGATAGAGTTTTGAAAAAAACCAAATGTATTTTAAGCTGAGGGATTGTAAAATGCGAAAACCTCACTGTGCAACAACAGTGACAGCACTTAGCAGTGGAAAATTGGGCCTGGACACTCATAGGGTTTCTGGGAGAGCGGGCGCAAACATACCCACACCACCTCCACCTGAAAACAAATTTGCTCTTGAAGAGAAGACAGGACCAGCCTACTGAGACCTGCAAGGGCAAAGGCCCAGTCATGTGATGGGGAGGGCCAGGGGTGCTCTCTGAAGGGGTAATGTTCAGGGATGGGGGAAACTGGCCTGACACTAAGGGCACTGGGAAGCTGTCGGACCCAGGGACCAAATCTGCATCTCGTGCCTCCTGCATTGGCAGGCAGATTCTTTACCACTAGTGCCACCTGGGAAGTGGTGGGAAGGAGGGGGCCAGAGGGGTGTCCTCGCCTGTCCAGCACTAAATCATGTGGCATGATTTAGAACCTTGTTCCTTTCTGCAAAGCCTCTGGGCCTGGATCTCCAGCTCTCTCTGAATGCCGATGGGACCCCAGGCATCCTTTGGCTAATTCCCTTTGTGCTCCCACTGGCCACAATGAGATGTGATGGCTAAAGTCTGTCAGTGATATGAAGGCCGCCCAGTGACACTTGCCGAAAGGATCCCAGACAGCAGGTGCCTGCCGAGTGGCTGGAGTTGGAAAGCTGGGGCTGATGCCCCAACGGCAAGTCTAGGGCAAGCCAGGCAGAGGTACAAAGGGTGGGTCTTCACCTCTTGTCTCTTGGAACTGAAGTCTGAGGGGGAGCCAGGCTGATGGCAAGAGCAGAGCCCACAGTCTGTGGTCAGTGGCAGGGCACACAAGTGTGCATGTCCAACTGGTGCCTCCTGCTGCCTGGGAGGGCTGATTGCCAGTGGCGAGGAGCCTGTGAGCCCCTGGGGGAGGCCCTGGGATTTGGAATCTCCAGGCAAAGCTTCAGTATGTGTGTGCATTTGTGTGGTGCATATGTGGGTGTATGTGACTGTGTGGAATTTTTGTGAGTGTGTGTGATTGTGTAGTGTGAGTGTGTAGGGTTGATGTGAACATGTTTGAGCATGTGTGAGTGTGTGTGTGGCTACATATATGTGTGAGCGAGTGTGGGCATGGAAGGGCTTATTTCTCAGGCCACATCACCTTTGCTGACTGGAGCTTGAGACTTCCACTGGCTTCCATCTTCCCTGTGAGCTGGAGGAAGAAGATGTCAGCTGACTCCAGCCAACTGAGGGTGCCAAGCAGACTGGCTGTAGGGGGAGCCCCTGTCCCCAGTGTGCCACCGTCCCCATTCCCCAAAGCTTCGGGTACTTTACTCAAGTCTCAAATGGGGTGGCCAGAGACATCTCTACAGACCTTGACATCGCCTTTCACATTTCCCTCTCTGTCTCCCTCCGCCCTTCATTTGCCTTGCAGTCCAAGCCCACGTTGGCATAGCCCCTTCTGGCCCTGCCGGGACCTGGGGCAGCTGGTGGAGGCCTGCTGGGTGGCATGCCACTCCCTGACACACCCTTTCTAGTGGGAAGGGCCATGTCCACAGCTCTGCTGGCAAGGGGTGGCAGCTCACCGTGTGGACACCCTCCCTAAGCCCCGTGGAGATCCTGCTGGTGCCCCCTGCAGTCCCCTGGCCCATCTCGGTCCCAGCCCAGTCCCTGTGTGCAGAGGGGGAGACAGTATTCAGCCAATAGCCCCTGAGACTCAGCTATGAGTGGATGCTTGGGGGTGAGT
>NW_011485681.1:12669-13314 GCF_000754665.1 Bison bison bison | reverse complement strand
GAATACTGGAGTGGGTAGCCTGTCCCTTCTCCAGTGGATCTTCCCAACCCAGGAATTGAACCAGGGTCTTCTGCACTGCAGGCAGATTCTTTACCAACTGAGCTATGAGGGAAGCCCGGAGAAAACAGTGAGGCATCTATAATGGGGAGACAGCACTTGTCAAGTGTACCATGTCCCCTGGGCTGAACTGCAACTAGTTTTCCCAGAATGCCCTGCTCTTTAGGGTCCCAGGTCAGGGTTGACCACAGGCTTGCTGGCTCTTTGTTGCACCTTGCTCTGCTCTGTCTTCCTGGGCAACTTGCAGTCTGTCTTTGCCTTTCAGCAGTTACTTCTGGCTACTTTTTCTTTAACTTCTTTTTGGGTGGCTGAGAAAGTCTGCCACCTAATGCCCTGGGTCCAAGTTTAAGGAACTGCTCAGACTTGGGACTTCCTAAGAGTCTCAACTTGCTCATCAAAGGGCTAGAGCCCATTCTCCACATCCAGCCGTGTTTAGAGAGCTGACATCTCCTTCTGTGCTTGTCTTCAGCTCCCTCCTGGGGCCCTGAGAGGCAGCCAGCTAAGGGCTGCCTCCTGGCCATGACACATCTCCCAGTGACCTAGTGTGATGTTAACAGACACATTGCATGTGATCTCACAAGTATGATG
>NW_011485681.1:10357-12569 GCF_000754665.1 Bison bison bison | reverse complement strand
GGTTGGGTTGGAAGAGGGGAAGGTGCTGGGGTGGAGGAGGCCATGCCCCCCATGGGCAGCCTCTGCTGGGTTCTCACTCAGTGTGCCCAGCTGGAAACTGCCTCCCCTGCCACACTGGCATCTGTTCCCACAGGCGGGTAGCAGCCCTCCTCCAAGGCTTCTTTCTAGGTCAAGGCAGCTTTCACAGCTGCCCTGGGAAGACATCTCTGAGACCATGTGCAGTTCAGCTACATCCATCTGCCCTGGGTGTGCTGGGTGTGCTGTGTGTGTGTATATGTGTGTGTGTGTGAGCTTCTCACAGGTGGAACCAGACACCCTCGATGGGAAGCAGTAATGTCCCAGAGCCTGGGGTGACCTTCCCAGCTCTGAAGCTCTGTCGAGTGATAGCAAATAGGCAGGAGGCCAAAAGCATTGAGGAACGTCACTCCCCTCTCCAGCAGCATCCCAGTCAGAGATGGGAGAGGGCGCTGCAAGCCCCTTCACTTGTATCCACAGCTGGAGAGGCTTCTAGTGGCTTGAAACTTCCTGGGGGGCAGAGGCAGGCTAGCTCTCCCCCTTTTCTGTCTGCCTCTGTGTTGCTCCCTGCCCCCTTCCCTCTCTCTGTGTCACATATAGAAACACGAAGACGAGAGGCCCCCTGAGGAAAGCTGAGACGCCCCTGGATACAAGGTAACCCTGTGTGGCTTCCAGTCAAAGTCCCAAATGATCTAGCCCTTCCTGTTCTTGGAACTGTGCTGTTTCCTAGACAACCAGTTTTGTGTAATCACGGTCAAGGCAACGTACATTTTTGCTCAGAATCAAGGTCACAGTATAATACCAATTCACCACGGCAACAGCAGACTACTCATCTGACACGGGAGATGGGATTTACGAGGAAAACCACATGCAGCCTGCTAGGGCTCTGCCTGCCGAGCTTCCTTGTCACCGGGACATGGTGATTCTGCATCATGAAATAGGCTTTAATCCCGGTGGAGTCTGGAACTCATGTCCTTAAGAGGCACAGAGTCCATCGTAAGTTTGACATAAGTAATTTGCCACACAGAGCCAGCCAGGCACATGGTGGTGGTGATTTAGTTGCTAAGTGGGGTCTGACTCTTGCACCTCCATGGACTGGAGCCCTCCAGGCTCCTCTGTCTGTGGGATTTTTCAGACCAGAATATGGAGCGGGTTGCCATTTTCTTCTCTGGGGGATCTTCCTGACCCAGGCATTGAACCCAGGTCTTCTGTATTGCAGATGGATTCTTTACTGACTGAGCCATCAAGGAAGCCCCCAGGCACATGGTGCCACTGATAAAGCCATGTGTCACAAGAGGACCATCCTACCTGACCTTCCTGTGGGAGCTTAGTTCAGTCTGCAAACACACACAAGCCATTCTGCCCTTTGTAAACAAGCTCTGTGTGCTCCAAGTCAGGCTCACTGTGGGAGCCAGGTGGCCGCCTGCCACGGGTGGGTCTCAGATAGAACAGCTCTCATGAAAGGAGGTTGTGGAACAAAACCTTATAGCTTAAGATTTGACCATGTTTCTAATTTCTAGGCCCAAGGCCAAATGTCAGTTGCCTCCTACCTAGTGGGTGTCATCTCTGGCTTCCTGAAATCTGAATGGGGTAGCACGGCCCTCTCTGATTTGGTAAGCATGGGGCTGGGACTACCACGCAGTCAGTGGGTCTCAGCTCAGCTCCAGAGCCATAGGGCCCCATAAGCCCATGGGCTGTGGTCTTCAAGAAAGTGAACGCCACCTTGCACTATCTGGGTATGCCCCCTGTGCTACCCTTGGCCCCATGGAGGGGACTGGATGTTGGCCTCTGGGAGATAATGGTGGAAAGAGAATACGAGCAGCAAGGAGGGCCAGAAGACTGCCTGGTCACAGTCAGGGAGGGCTTGGCGACTGGAGTGTGTGTGTGCATGTGTGGTCCACATTGGGAGGGCTGGTAGAGGGGAGGGGGTGGACTTCACACCCTCTTACTGCTGCTCTTGATGTCAGAACTTGGGATGGCAGCTTCACATCCCTCCTGGTGTCTATCCCAAGGCAGTGCCATGTGTTTGAACTTGGGTAATGGGTTCCCACAGCAATGACATTTTAAAAAAATTAATTAATTTATTTTAATTGAAGGCTAATTACAATGTTGTAGTGGTTTTTGCCATACATTCACATGAATCAGCCATGAGCGTACATGTGTCCCCCATCTTGAACTCCCTTCCCACCTCCCTCCC
>NW_011485681.1:8155-10257 GCF_000754665.1 Bison bison bison | reverse complement strand
TGGCAGAGGGCAGGGCAGGCGGACAGTCATCTCCACCCATATTCCTCCCCACAGAGAAGCTCTCAGCTTGGATAGGCGAGGCCTTTCCAGCCTGGGCTCCTCCCCAGTCCAGAGTCAGGGAGCTGGTGGAACCAGGTGCTTTGTGCTCCTGCCTGAGTCTTAGCTGCCTGTGGTAGATACGACCTAAGAAAGGAAATTCTTCCAAACATTGGGTTCCCACCCCTCCACCTAGTTTCACAGAAAAATGATAGGCTAGCCTGGCTTCAAAGAGAAGAACAGCTACATCCCCAGGCATTAAATTAGGAAGCTCTCCAGCCAAACACTGCTATGTCTGCACAGGTGTAGGGAGCAAACGGGGCCAGCAATGCCTTCTCAGAAGTGGAGGAGGAATCAGACTGCCCCAAAGTCCAGGGTCAATCTGGAAGGTCTTGTAAGATCAAGGAAAATTAAGGACACAGAGCACTGAAGCCATGGAATGTCACTATGGAGACCCAGGGAGATGATGTGGACATGTTGGCAAAAGCCAGGGCATTCACAGCCCAACATGAGTCCTATTCGTAACATGGAAACAGCACCAATTACAAAAATAATAAGAGGAGGAAAGGAATGGGAGCAAATAGAAGAAAAGCACATCATAAAGGGAATCATTAATACCTGAAAAACATAGGGAGACTCTAGACAAAAACAGAAAACAACCCCCGCCAAAACTCAAAGAAGTTTCAGAAAACATGATTTCTCAAAATAAAATTTGAAGAAGAGATGTAGAGTTCAAAGAAGGGATGATTAGAAAGCAGAAGGAAATGAAAGAAAGGTAGCAGAGTTCAGAAAAGAATGGAAAGAAAAAATAAAAATATTGCTGAGATGAAAGCCACAGTGAGAGCAATTCAAGTCAGTGTGACCAAAGTGACCACATACATAGTGACAATGTGGGGACATAGCATTAAGGCTTGAAGAAGTCACACAATATAAAATGCGAGAGAGGAGAAGATTGCAGAGCAGACGATAGTCTGGGAGGCAGCAAAGGAGATGAAGTACATATATAATGGGTTTTCTAGAAAAGAGAACAATCAAGAGAAGAATATCTTCCTGGGAGAAGTCACGCTGGCCTTAGACATCTCGTAATCAATTCTCAATGCTGGATGCCAGTGGGGAAAGTTTTCTAAACTTTTGAGGAACAGGCAGTTTGCTCTGAGAATGCTCCATTTGTCCAACTTGTCCTTCAAGTCTAAAAGCAGAAAGTTGAAATTACCACTGAACAATAAAGGCTAGCCAACTAAAAGATAAACTGAAATCAAGACCTTGGAGATGGAAGGAACTATCCTGATCACTTAATCCATCTATATGCAGAACTAATATTCCATAATTGTGGAATTATGCATTAATCATTGTCCTACTATAGGACAGAATGCAAATTTTTGAAACCTTGACGATGTAAAAGTAATAATCTAACCAAAACCAGAAGTGGAGAACCGAGAGGGCAGGAGGAAGATGGTGAAATGATTTCTTCATCTGTTAGCGCCAAGAGTCATTGGATACTGTGTTGAAAGATATCATTAAACATAATCCTTCAAATATCTCAGAAAACTTAGCATTCTTCAGAATTTTACTCTTTAACTTTTGTGAGATCTTTTAGGAACTAATACTCCTTGGAAAGAAGCATTTAGTACAAGTTAAAGGATCTTGCCATTTCTTTTTCTTTGCCCCCAGTCAAATTAGTGTAGAACAGGCACACCTCAGAGATGTCTCAGGTTTGGTTCTGGACTACAGCCATAAAGTGGATATCTCAGTAAAGCGAGGCCTCCTCAGTTATGTATTTGAGAAGTATTGATGGTACCTGTCCTGTGTGCAGTTGTCAGGTGATGGAGGATGGGACCTGGGCCGGGAGTCATTGTCAGGGAGAGTGGAGAGGGAGGGATGGGCTGGGACCGGGGGATCCGAAAGGAGGGGCTGAGAGAACAGGAATTCCTGACTGCCTGGAGAGGGGCGTGGGCTCCTGGTTGAGGAAGAAGAGGAGTCAAGGATGAGGGAGAGGTTTTCAGCCTGGGCAACTGATGGGGGTTCGTGATCAGCACGTGTGTGTACCCAGGGGCGGGGGATGTGCT
>NW_011485681.1:6033-7292 GCF_000754665.1 Bison bison bison | reverse complement strand
TCATGGGATTAGGTCAGGTCTACTGGGGATAATTTCTCTTTCTTGAAGTCACCTGTGACCTAGAACATAACCCAGTGATGGGCATGGTGGCCCATCAACTTTGGAGGCTGGAGCATCGCACAGGGAGGATACCCCAGGGGATGGGACTTGGGGTTGGTCAGAGAAAATCAAAGCCTAACCCTAGTTGAAGCGGCAAAAGAACAGATGCTAATTAATCATCTACTACTGCAGTGGGGAAAAGAGCCCAGCATGAACTCAGTGCAACTCCAATCCATACAGAGTGGACTGGGCATTTTAAGGAGAGGCTGATCCACATGAAACCTGCATGGGTTCTCTAACTGGTACTTCTCAAAGTTAGGCTCCTGCCCTCCCAAACAGGCTGGGAAATAAGATCCATCTTTAGGCACAGGCTGGAGAAAACTGCAAGTTCTTTGGCCAGCCTTGAGTTTTCTCAGGCAGGCACTTTAAGGAGGCTAGAGTCATCCCAGGGAGGCAGATTCAAGCTGTTCAAAACTATGTCAGTGTTTTGTTCAAGTCTTTCTCAGCCAAGATTGAGGCCTCATGCAGAAGAGGGCTCAGAGGAGGAATTCTGCCAACCTCAGTGAGCCATTTATGAGGGTTTCATTCCAAGTGCCAGTGGGTGCTTGGCCACAAGTGGATCCAATGTTTGCAGGGCTTAAAGCTCATGCAATTTGGAGGGCTGTCATCTTTAAGAAACGTGAAACATGAAAGTCGCTCAGTTGTGTCTGACTCTTTGTGACTCCATGGAATTCTCCACGCCAGAATACTGGATTGGGTAGCCTTTCCCTTGTCGAGGGGATCTTCTCAACCCAGGGATCAAACTCAGGTCTCCTGCATTGCAGGCGGATTCTTTACCAGCTGAGCTACAAGGGAAAGAACATAAAATTACAGCTACAATATTGCTAGCGCCCCTCTCAGGACTTGAGGAGGAGCCTGTGCCCAAGGAGTTTATACAGTCGGCTGGTGGGTGGGGGTGGGCATCAGAAAAACAAACTCAATTTCATTGGGTCAAAATCAAGGTGTCAGCGAGGCTGTGCTCCCTCTGGAGGCTCTAGGGGAGAATCCACTTCATGATCTTTTCCAGCCTCTGGAGAAACTCCTGCACTCCTCGGCTTGTGGTTCCTTCCATCGTCAATGCCAGCAGGAGAGCAGTTTCAACTCTCTCTCTGCTGCCATCACAGTGCCTTCTCACTTCTGTTGTTCAGATCCTTTTTATAAGGATGCAGAAGATTGCAGTT
>NW_011485681.1:5350-5933 GCF_000754665.1 Bison bison bison | reverse complement strand
ATTGTGTATATGTACCACAGCTTTCTTATCCATTCGTCTGCTGATGGACATCTTGGTTGCTTCCATGTCATAGCTATTGTAAACAGTGAGAAGCGACATTTTTAAAAAAGGCCACCAGGACAAAAGGAAACACAAAGTGTAATGCCAGGTCCTGGGTGGCTTCCCATCCATCATGATCAGTAAGAACACACAGGTAACCATGCTGGGTTAGTGAGTCTTCAAAAATATATGTTCCCTGCAGCCCTCAAATGTCATGGGGCCTCCCTTGGCCCTGATTCAAGTTAGGGTGCATGAGGGGGTGGCCATTTCTCTGGTATCTAATGCAGGACGTGTTTGTGAAGACGATGTGAAATGTAGAGGGTGGCGGGCCCCAAGCTGTAGCTCCAGGAAAGAAAGACTGTGAGACGGGCCTCCTCTGGGCTTCTGGGGCCAAGGGTTCTGCCTGATGCCTTGAACTGGTGCTCAGTCAGTAAGCAGAGCTCCAGGGGCAGAGGCTGGGAAGGTGGCCAGGGGCGACAAGATCTGTCCTTGATCAGCAGCTCTGCTGATGGAAAGATGTGTTCTAACTTAGGGATTCCCGTGA
>NW_011485681.1:3260-5250 GCF_000754665.1 Bison bison bison | reverse complement strand
GGGCATTTTTCCACCCCTCACCTCATTTCATCTTTACAACCCCTCCCTTCACTTAGTCTGCCAGCACTCACCAAGGCTTGGCCTGCACCAGCCTGGGTTCTGGAGTACCTGAGAGCCCAGAGGATGGGCTCAGGGACCTGGACGCTCATGGAAGGTCCCATTCACATGCTGGAAAAGAATGGACAGGGCAGAGTGCTCCAAAGCGAACAGACAGGATAGAGATGAATAGGGCAGGGGCAGGGGGATTCAAGGAAGGTGCTCTGAGCAGGTGACCTTGAATCTGTCACCTGAAGGACTGGCAGCAAGGGGCAGGAAAGGGGGCTCCTTGGAAGTGGGACTCATGTGCCAAGGTCTTGTGTGGTACTTGTGACCCAAACTAAGGCTCCCTTCGCCATAACCGTTACATCATGACCCCACTTCCTTCCTGGAGAGATGCCCATTGCCCTTTCATGACAATGAGCTCTGTCAGACCAGGGAATACGTTGCCACCACCAAACACCCCAGCTCCTAGCCCTTGGCCTACACACAGTAGGTGCTGTTTTAGGTCACGCACATCCATGGAGCAACCACTCTGGCTGACCTGGGAACCCAGAGTTTGATAAGGGACAGTGAGAGCTACCTTTGGGCCCTACCATCTCCACCTGGACCCCTGAGGTCCATTTGGAAATCTTGGCTACAGCTGAAACCACCAGCCTCACCTGCCGCTCTTGCTGGTTGGTGCTACAGTGCCAGGTCCCTGGGCCTCGCACCCCTACCCTGCACTGCCCTCCACACTCTCCCTCAGGCTCCTCCCCAGCCCCTCTGCCATGGACTCCTCTAGCCCTCACCCTCCTCTCCTTCACCTCCTGCTTCAGCCGAGGTGTGCCTCCAGGGGCTGTCATCTTACACTCCTGTCCCCCCATCTTTTTTGCCCTTCAGAGTCACTCCATGTACCTGCATGCCTCCGCCTGTGTATACAGTCTGATCCTTCCAGTCAGATGCGTCTCAACTATCCCTGTTGTCTGCACCCCTCGCCCCCTTGGTTCTCTGCTCTTGTGGGCACACTCTGGGTCTGCCCACCCCTCCCCCCAACAGCCAAGTGCCCTCACTGGGCCCATACCTCCTCATTTTGTCCTCCCCACCACCCCCTCTTGTGACACTGATGGGAGAGAACATAAGCCCAGCCCCTTCCGGGCTCCTATTCTTCACTGCCTGGAAGACAGGGGCTGCCCCTGACCACCTCCTCAACACCCCTGCCTCCCATGTGGCTGCTGATCCATCCCATTTATTGAGCACTAACTGTGGGCCTGCTAGCTGCTGAGACACAGCTCCCTGACCTCATGGATGTCAAAACCCAGACATGGGAAAGTCACCTCATAGTTAAATGGCCACTTACAAATGGAGACAAAGAGCTGTGTAGGAAAGTGCCAGGCTCCCTGAGTACAGAACAGCGTCCAAATATAGTCTAGGAGGAGAAGGGCAGAAAACTTGCCCCGAGAAAGTGACTTTTGTTCTACAATCTACAGGAAGAGAAGGAGCAGCGTCCCTTCTCTTGAATGTTAGCCTGCTGCAGGCATGTGTTTCAGCTGGGTGCCACATCATGAGTGACAAGTGTATTAGTTAGCTATGGCTGTGTAACAAATTACCACAAACTCAGTGGCCTTCACCAATACCACCTACTTTTCAGCTCACAGCCCTATCAGTCAGAAGTTCTAGGAATGATGTAGCTGGCTTCTCAAGTTGCATTGGAGGTGCATAAAGAACATAAAATTACAACTACCAGGCTGCCTTCTACTCTGCAGTCTCATCAAAGCCATTGGCATGTTCAGCTCCTTGTGGCTATAGGAATGAGGTCCCTGTTCCCTCACTGGCTATCAGCTGGGAACTGCTCTCAGCTCGCCAAGGCCTCCTCCATCTCCAAAGCCAGCAGGAGAATTTCCTTCTTCTTGAATCCCTTTTGTGCTTTGAATCTTTAACTTCCTGATCTCTGGCTGCTGGGCCCAGATTTAAG
>NW_011485681.1:0-561 GCF_000754665.1 Bison bison bison | reverse complement strand
CAGCCCATCCTCTGTATTCTTTCACGCATCTCCTCTGGGTTCAAAGCCTTCCTTTTCCTTAGGATCAAGCCTGGACTCTGGAACTCCGTCACTTTCTTCCCTGGGCACTGCTGCTTGGTGCACTTACAAGGGTATGGCTTTCATGGGGCTGCCATAACAAAGGGCCAAGAACTGGGGTCGGGGGAGGGTGGGCTAACAGCAATGGAAATGCATTCTTTCCCTGTTCTGGAGGGAGAAGTCTGAGATCAGGTGTGGGCGGACTTGGTTCCCTCCAGAGGCCTTGAGGGAGAATCTGTCTCAGGCCAATCCGCCAGCTTGTAGCCGTGTCATTTCAATCCCTCCATGTGGCTTCTCATCTGTGTCTGTCTTCTCTTCTGTGAACTCAGTCATTGGATTTAGGGTCCACCTTCATCTGGAATGATCACATACTGAGATCATTCCTGTCATCACCATTGTAAAGGCTCTTTCATCCAAATAAGCTCACGTTCCCAGGTTCCATGTGCATATGTCCTTTTTTGGGGGGAGGGCCACCAATCAGCTCTCTACAACAGGTGTGTGTTT
>NW_011485680.1:21908-22515 GCF_000754665.1 Bison bison bison | reverse complement strand
TTTCTAAATTCCATATATATGTGTTAGTATACTGTATTGGTGTTTTTCTTTCTGGCTTACTTCACTCTGTATAATAGGTTCCAGTTTCATCCATCTCATTAGAACTGATTCAAATGTATTCCTTTTAATGGCTGAGTAATACTCCATTGTGTATATGTACCACTGCTTTCTTATCCATTCATCTGCTGATGGACATCTAGGTTGCTTCCATGTCCTGGCTATTATAAACAGTGCTGCGATGAATATCGGGGTACACGTGTCTCTTTCCCTTCTGGTTTCCTCAGTCTGTATGCCCAGCAGTGGGATTGCTGGATCATAAGGCAGTTCTATTTCCAGTTTTTTAAGGAATCTCCACACTGTTCTCCATAGTGGCTGTATTAGTTTGCATTCCCACCAACAGTGTAAGAGAGTTCCCTTTTCTCCACACCCTCTCCAGCATTTATTGCTTGTAGACTTTTGGATCACAGCCATTTTGACTGGTGTGAAATGGTACCTCATAGTGATTTTGATTTGCATTTCTCTGATAATGAGTGATGTTGAGCATCTTTTCACGTGTTTGTTAGCCATCTGTATGTCTTCTTTGGAGAAATGTCTATTTAGTTCTTTG
>NW_011485680.1:16915-18681 GCF_000754665.1 Bison bison bison | reverse complement strand
ATCACTTTGGCCACCTGATGTGAAGAACTGACTCACTGGAAAAGACCTTGATGCTGGGAAAGATTGAAGGTGAGAGGAGAAGGGGACGACAGAGGATGAGATGGTTGGATGGCATCACCGACTTAATGGACATGAGTTTGAGTAAACTCCAGGAGATGATGATGGACAGGGAGGCCTGGTGTGCTGCAGTCCATGGCGTCACAAAGAGTTGGACATGACTGAGATACTGAACTGAACTGAACTGAACCAATGGCTGTCCGAAACAAGAAACATCAAAATAACAATGTCTTTTAAATAATGTAAGTTCATCTCATAAGTATTTCTAGACCTTTCAGTTCAGACAGTTTAGGACTGGTTAACACGGCAGCTCTATAAAATGTGCAATGTCTAGGCTCTTGCAGATATTTTCTGATGTGTGGCAGTTATTCTCACAGTCCAAAATTATTTCTTGATATCTAGTGACTGCATTCATTTCCGATAAATCTCTGTTTGCAGACAGTAAAATGAAATCCAAGTATCTGCACACTGCAGTTAAAATCAATCCTATCCACTCTTCTTTCTTCCATTTGAACACACACACACACACACAAATCAGAACTTTGCTTGTCCAAATTAGAATGCCTCTTCTCTGGCATCCACATTCTATTCAGAAGGCGTTGATGTAGATCCCAAGAAATCCATGTCCTCCAAGTTCCTACCTCACAAAGGTAGGATCATGTCTTTATCAACAGGAATGTATGATGTTGTAGTCTGTTTTCTGTGATATAACTAGCACAACTTGAGCTTTCTTATCATCATTTTGAGAGATGAAGAAACACTTCTAATAATTTAGGTCTTCCTGGCTTGGAATCCATTCAAAATGCGTGATCAAGTGAACAGTGTGTGAACATTATTTGAACTTAGAAAATCTAGGAAATAAATTATAAAATAAATTACAAAATAATAAGTAGATTATTTGATGACTTTCTGCCAAGGTCAGTGTGTTCCCAAGAACTATAACAAAATAAAGAATGAAAAAAAAAATATTGGGTTAGATGAAAGACTCCTCAGTATATAGAAAGGGAGCCCTTGAATAATGAATAAAACCATAATAAAGAATAAAAACTATGTTAACTATATACAGTATATCTTAAATTTAATAAAATAACTAAGAAATGAAGAATTCTAATTTAGAACATGGAAGGGAGAAGAAGAGTTATACAGCTACCTTGCTTCTGTGTCCAGTGCTATGAGGATAGAATTTTGTTTTGAAATAGGAAGAAGGCACGGAGAAGGCGATGGCACCCCGCTCCAGTACTCTTGCCTGGAAAATCCCATGGACAGAGGAGCCTGGTATGCTGCAGTCCATGAGGTCGCGAAGAGTCAGACACTGAGCAACTTCACTTTCACTTTTCACTTTCATGCATTGGAGAATGAAATAACAACCCACTCCAGTGTTCTTCCTGGAGGATCCCAGGGACAGAGGATCCTGGTTGGAGGCCATCTATGGGGTCGCACAGAGTCGGACACAACTGAAGCAACTTAGTAGCAGCAGCAGGAAGAAGGCATGTGGTGTTTTAGGTTGGCCAAAGTGAAATATAGAAAATTATTTCAAGAATAAGATAAATATATGAGGAAAAATGGGTCAAATCCAAATAAAGAGCTGAAAGCAATAAAGCGAGGATAAAGATACAGATTACAACCAGATAATATAAAACATTTCCTGAATATCAGTTCTCTAGAGAAAAATGAGAAAATCCCTATGTTCAAGGTATCTAGGCAAAAAA
>NW_011485680.1:10823-15072 GCF_000754665.1 Bison bison bison | reverse complement strand
ACATGGGTTTGGGTGAACTCCGGCAGTTGGTGATGGACATGGAGGCCTGGTGTGCTGTGGTTCATGGGGTCGCAAAGAGTCGGACATGACTGAGTGACTGAACTCAACTGAATTGAATGTTCAATAAAGGATCTGAATTTCAATTCTACCTCTCTCACTGATAACAGACAAGTTACTTCTCCTGAGTTTCTGAATCTAAAAATTAGGCTACATTTGACTCATTTTTCTATAAGTTTGGGCTATTATCTGGTTAGGAATGATGCAATAACTTATCAGCAACTGCAGATACCATTATAAACATGCTGATTAAATAATGCTTGCTCAATTCCAATGTTTGTTATTTAAAGCAAAAGGAGCTGAAGGCAGAAGACTTAACTTCATTTGAAATTAAAACGAGAAGAAATCTTTGAATAAGGATTATACAAAACTCTAGTGAAATAACCTCTGTCCTGAAATTGGTAGGAGGCATTGAGCTGAACTACATGGAAAAAGATCACATAAGAAAATGGAAAGCAATTCTGCAAAGCATTCAGCCCTTTCTGATAAACTGTAAACTCCATTCATACTATGAAGTTTTAAGTCACCACCAGTGAACTAGCAATCCTCTGTGTGGCTGATTGTTTTCATATATACTTGACATGGCTGACTTACCTTCTGGTTATTTATGAAAGCAACACATTACATGCCATTTTACTGTAGCAGAGTGAAAAAAAATCTTATCTTAAGGACAAATAGTTTCTATGTAGAAGGGAAATGTGCTGTTCTGTACTCAGTAGCTTCAGTTGTGTCTGTTACTTAGGGACACTTTGAACCTGTCAGACTCCTCTGTTCATGGAGATTCTACAGGCAAGAATACTGGAGGGGGTTGCTGTGCCCTCCTCCAGGAGATCTTCCTGACCTGGGATCCAACCTGCATCTCGTATAAGGAAGATATGAAGGATTTAAACAAAATAAACTCTATTCTGAAATGTAATACATTGTATCCTATACCCAATCAATTTCTCATTTAAGCCATGCTTCTTTGAGACACAGATGGAAGTCTAAATGATATAAAGAAGAATGGTATGTAGTTTGGCTCCCAAGAAACTCATGACCAGCAGAGGGAGACAAATAAATCAACATGTTATATTAATATCAATACAAAACACCATAGGTTGTGTTTCTTGAAGTGGAAAGAGGAAAATGCAACACAATTTAGGACTATGGGAGAAAGTTTCCAGAAGGATAATGATAAGCATAAGAGATACATCAAAATAGAGACTAGAAAAGGCAGGTGTAGAGGAAAAACCTACACTTTTTAAATTTCTATATAGAGAAAAGTCCAATTCTTCCTTATTATGTATTTCTTCCCTATGAGTTTATTTTACTATTATACTCACACAAAACATTTAACTTTTAACACTTCTGGTCACCAGATGTGTGAAGGTTTTTCATCACACCAATCAGTTCTTTGTGACACCAGTTGCATATCCTGAAATTTAACTCAATTCTTACATGATCTACCCTGCTGCTAAGTCGACTCTGTGCAACCACAGAGATGGCAGCCCACCAGGCTCCCCCGTCCCTGGGATTCTCCAGGCAAGAACACTGGAGTGGGTTGCCATTTCCTTCTCCAATGCATGAAGGTGAAAAGTGAAAGTGAAGCCGCTCAGTCGTGTCTGACTCTTAGCGACCCCATGGACTGCAGCCTACCAGGCTCCTCCATCCATGGGATTTTCCAGGCAAGAGTACTGGAGTGGGGTGCCATTGCCTTCTCCACTCTACCCTGAGAAAGCATCAGATCCCGTGAACTAAGGGTTCAGTCTCACAAACCTTTCCTCTTTTCCCCCCCTAGCAATTCAGAGGTCAGTCTCAAGCCCAGGTTCTCATTAGCCATCTGCAGTGGGAGGTTCCAGTGAGTCTCTCTTTGGGTTCAGTTAATTTGCTAGAACATTTTCAAGGATCATGGAAACACTTGTGTTTATCAGTTTATTAAAAGATATGATAAATGATGAAGGTGATTAATCAGATGAACTAATACAAAGGGCAAGATATGGCAGGGTCCTTAGCACAGGAACTTCTGTCCTTGTGTAATCAGTGCCATCCAGGATTCCATGCTGAATCAACTCATTAAAACAGAAGATTCTCCAAGTGTTTTATCATTAGAGATTTATAAGGGTTTAAGAAGCCATGCAACAGGAACTGGGAGTAGAGACCAATATATACAGTTTCCATTATCTCACAGAACATAATTCAGATTAAGTAAAAATAACCAATAATATGCTGAGAATTTACTATTTGCTTCTTGGGGTTCCAAAGCTTTAATATAACTTATCTAAACCAATCATACTTCAATAACAATATTTTTAAATAAGCATCATAATTATTCTTCTTCCAGAAATAGGCAAAGAGAAATTGAATAACTTGCCTAAGATGGCACAGCTAATAATATATGATGATTTTTCAAATCCATGCCATAAATATAGTCAATCTTCTATTAATAGGAACTCACCACTGGGTTGGGAAGATTTGCTCGATAAGGAAAAGGTTACCTACTCCAGTATCCTGACCTGGAGAATTTCATGGACTGTATAGTTCATAGGGTCACAAAGAGTCAGACACGACTGAGTGACTTTCATTTTCACTACAAAACTCTTTCTTTAATGAAATGGTAACTAATTAGAGTATATGCCCTTCTTTCTCTCTTATATATCTGAAGAATCTTGGTCATCCAGTAGAATGGTAATAGAAGTAGAGTTGAAATCCATTTTTACTTGCATGTAGATGCCTCACTCTCTTAAACACCACTGGACTTTGTATACATGATTTAATCTGTGTTTGTGTGTATATCTGCTTAGAATATATACAGTCAGGTCGTATCCCATTAATATGATAAAGAAAACCATTTTTTCATTTTTATAATAAACATCTTCTGCATATATGTTGACTATGTTCTTAAGCTTTTTAAAAATAGAAATTAGTGTATTTCTCTCCCTTTCACTGTTTCTGTAAAATTTCTTACATCATTTTGATGAAAATTCAATCATAAAATTTCAGTGTATATTACTAAAATTCTCTTGTTCTTTTATTCTATTTTAAATAAAATGTATTCGGGGTTTTGAAAGTTATTTCTATAAAACAGAGCAATGCCTAAAATCTAGTTTATTTATTTTTGCTAACTACTTTGTTAAAAAGCTACCTAAAGTATGACTGTTTTTAATTGTTTTCTTCAATACACACATTTTTTTCAACAAAAATAAAACATGGACATTTTTTAGGCTAATCTTTTGACATTGCACAATCAGAATTAATTGCAACTTTTATTTCAAGTCAATCATTACAACTCAATAAACAACTATTACTTTGACCTAAATTTCCCATTGTCTCACAATCTGAGAATATGCCAGTCATCGAGAGCAAAAAAAAGTAATTTAATGTTAAGTGAGAAAAGAGTATTGAAAAGCACTTGCTCATGAAGTGTCCCCTTAGTCTGTAAGGAACACATCAAACACAGGTTTAAAACGATAAAATATCTAACATTACAGTTATCATTGTAGTCTGAGATATATGCTTTTGGAGTAAATACTTTGTCTAGCCTAACTTTCTATAGTATGATGCCCTTTGTTTTAAAGTCGAGCTATGGCAAAACCAATACAATATTGTAAAGTTAAAAAATAAAATAATAAAAAAATTAAAATTAAAATAAAAAAATAAAGTCGAGCAGACATACCTTGCATTATAAAAACTCATTACTTTTACTTTTAACATAGATTAGAATTTATTTAGTCTTCTCGGTCCTACTCCAGAATTCTTACATATGAATAATACAGATCTTCACACCCTTGAAGTTAAGGCTACTTGACTAGACATAACCATATTCCCATTTTCTCCATTCCTTTTACACATACAGAACAGAAATCTACTGCCATGACTAATCAAGAGAGTCAATAGAAGAAAAAAAAAATGAATATTTTACTCATCATCTTTATAATAAAGTCTGGTATTTGTCATTCCGCACATGTATTCCTTTTCTAACAACTTGCATGCCATTTATATCTCCATTTCATATGCTTAAATTCCTTATTTCCCAACATCTCAAGCAACCTCATTGACTCTGCTGCTGCCGCTAAGTCGCTTCAGTCCTGTCCGACTCTGTGTGACCCCGTAGACTGCAGCCCACCAGGCTCCCCCATCCCTGGGACTCCAGGCAAGAATACTGGAGTGGGTTGCCATTTCCTTCTCCAGTGCATGAAAGTAAAAAGTGAAAGTG
>NW_011485680.1:6567-10050 GCF_000754665.1 Bison bison bison | reverse complement strand
CCTAAAGGGAAATATTAAAAAAAAAAACCCACAAACACCTTAGTTGCTCACATAATTTTTAATGCTAGACTACATGCATACTTTCTAAGCACTATACATCACATTTTAATGTTTTTTTTTAGTAATTTATATAAATAAACAATTCAATCCAAGTCAATATATATTCCATTAGAAAATTTTTTAACCCTACAGGTAAACTGTCTGGCTCTAGCTGATTGGATCATTCAAAAGGTCAGTGTGAGTCTAAGTGTGTACATTTCTCTGAAATCTTCAGAACATATTCCTTTTAAGAAGCAAACAGCATAGTATGTATTAATAGCAGAACACTACCCAGAGTAGGACTCACATTAAATACAATAGACTAAAAAAATTTTAAAAAAAATAAATAAATACAATAGACTAAGGTGAGAAAACAGATGAAAATATAATTTCTGTCAATAAACTATAACAGGGAAGGAAGTATCCACAAACATGAAATAATAGTAACTTAGTATTTCAAAATATTTTCAAAATTTAGAAAAGTAAGCAAAAATTTCAAAAAAGCAACATAAAATAGAAAAAAAAGATATTGGAGACAAATGGTATGTATGAGCTGGATAATAGGCAAGTGTGAAATGAAACAAAAAATTCAGAAACACACTAGATAAAACATTTCCAAGTTAAAAACTAAATGAGTTGAAATACTAGAAAAACAGAGAACTATAGGAAGTTTAAAGGGCATTGAGGAAAATAAAGAAGAATAGAAAAAAACAGACACAACAAAGGATTAGGGGAATAAAGAAATTGAAATAAAAAAGACAATGGCATGTAAGCAAAAAGATAATATTTTAATCCTTTGACTCTTCTACACTAACATTTGATACAAGAAACCAAATGAACATCTTTTAACACTTAAGAAGAATTTCATTCACAAGAATTTATTTAGAGTGAGCAAATTCTTTTACTTAGAGTTATTAACAGGAGTGTCTGAGTCTTATTTTTCTATTTTGAATTTTTCTTAATAAAAATTCTGGGCTATAGAAACATTTCCTCTGTTTTACTAGAAAATTTGTTAACAGCTTCTATGTTCTAATACAATTTTTGTTTATTCAGTGAAATGATATAAATTAAAATAAATCTTAGCATTTAAATATTGTACACAAAATTTTGATAAGAATGTATATTTATGTTAGATGTTATAATCTTACCACAAAATATAATAAATAAAGAGTGCTCTAGGAAACTTAGAAGTGATGGATATATTCAGGGCATAGATTGTGGTCATGGTTTCATGAATGTATGTTATCTCAAATTTTTTCCTGTTATATACATGTTAATATGGATGTTTTTGTATGTCAATAATACCTCAAGAATAAAGTTGTTTAGAAATAAAATACATTATGCCAAAAGTCATAACACATTTTTCATTCCATTTGAAGAAATGTATATAAATCTCTGAAATATGTTATATAAATTTATAAATTTGGAGTACTGAATGGTGATTGCAAAGACACTTCTGTTCCTCTATTATAGGTACAGGCAAAATACACACACACACACACACACACACACACACACGCACACACACATACATTTGGAGGCCAAATATGTGGAGAAAGACTTTGTTTTCCTTAATTCCAAAGTTTTCACTAAGCCCTTTTTATTTAACAGCAGCACTTCTCTTTCTTTGCAAATTTTATTTGCTTCCACTTTAACTTGGATTATTCTCTTTACCCAGAATGCCCTTTCCGCACTACTCCCTTTTGATTGACAGAATACAGCTGAACCTTTTGTACAAAGAGAATGCTAGTTACATGAACTTAGCAATTAACTCATTGCTCTGATTTTTTTTTTTTAAATGAAGGATTCTAACTTGTCTTCTACTCTGAACTTTACTTTCATGAAAAATTCTGAATCACCTCTGACATTCTCTTTCTCCTCTGTGAATGCTGTTATACTGTTTCCTGTTAAACAGTCTTTCTGAAATCCCAGATACCACCATGCTGTGTTTACAGTTGTCAGTTTACATACTAATATTCCTCATCTAGATTCCTTGAATGTCGACAGAGTCACATTCATTATATTTCTAGAGTAGGATTTTATGCTTAGCAGATATCCTATAAAAAGATGTTCAGTGACATGAAATAAAAAACTTTGAATACTTTGAAAATCCTTGAGTTATGGTAAAATAATTGTGAAATTAGTAGTTACAACTGATTCTGTTTTGCATTATGTATTTTAGTAAACATTCCTGAAACTTCTTTAATTTGCCATGTGCTGTGTTGTGCTTAGTTGCTCAGTTGTGACCAACACTTTGGGATCCAATGGATTGTAGCCAGCCAAGCTCCTCTGTCCATGGGGTTCTTCAGGCAAGAATGCTGGAGTGAGTTGCCATGCCCTCCTCCAGGGAATCTTCCCAACCCAGGGATTGAACTGAGGTCTCCTGCATTGCAGGTGGAATCGTTACCACCTGAGCCACCAGGGAAAGCCCAAGAATACTGGAGTGAGTAGCTGATCCCTTCTCCAGGGGATCTTCCTTGCAGGCGGATTCTTTACCAGCTGAGCTACCAGGCAAACCCTTAACCTGTGATACTTTTGAGTAATTTCTATCTCTTCCTACGATAAAATACCCTAGGGGGAGTGGAATATGTGAGAATATATTTTTAAATATTTCTCAATCATCTTACTATCTGAGTGGCTAAATAAAAATGAAAAATTTTAATGAGAATTATCAGAAAGTAGTAAATCAAATACATATCAAATATTAAATCTATGGCTTTTTGGCCTTTGTATTTCTATCTAAGCTGTCATCTCCTCATTTCCTCCATCCCTCAGCCTTTGGCAATCACCATTCTACTCTATTTCTATGAGTTTGATGTTTTTAGATTTTATAAAGAAGTGAGATCATGTAGTATTCATCATTCTCTGACTGACTTGATTCACTTAGCATAATGTCTGAAGACCCATTCATGTTCCCCCCACCCCCAAATGGCAAGATTTTCTTCTTTTTATGGCAGAAAAATATTCCATCATATATACATATATTTCATATTTTATTTTTCCATCCATACACCAGTTGCTGCTAAGTCACTTCAGTCGTGTCTGACTCTGTGTGACCCCACGGATGGCAGCCCACCAGGCTCCCCCGTCCCTGGGATTCCCAGGCAAGAACACTGGAGTGGGTTGCCATTTCCTTCTCCAAGGCATGCAAGTGAAAAGTGAAAGTGAAGATGCTCAGCTGTGTCCGACTCTTAGCGACCCCATGGACTGCAGCCTACCAGGCTCCTCCATCCATGGGATTTTCCAGGCAAGAGTACTGGAGTGGGGTGCCATTGCCTTCTCTGTCATACACCAGTAGACATAGGTTATTTGGATTTGTTTAATGTTTGGTCACTATGAATGATGCTGGAATCAACATGGGGATGCATCTATACCTATAGGAGAGTAAATTCATTTCCTTTGAATAAATACTCAAAGGTGGAATTGCTAGATCATATGATAGTT
>NW_011485680.1:4215-5014 GCF_000754665.1 Bison bison bison | reverse complement strand
TCCAACTCTTACATCTGTACACAACTTCTGAAAAAACCATAGTTTTGACTATACAGAGCTTTGTCAGCAAAATCATTGTGGATGGTAACTGCAGACTACAGAATATATACCAACATTATTTATTAACAGATCAAAAGGTATAGATGAATCAGTAGCAACTTAAATGTGCCATAAGTGTATTCTTCAAAGAAGAACAAAGGAAATTCCCATGAAAAATGAATAAAATTATTAAGAATTAAATGAGTAATGGGATTGGATAGATAGAGATTGGTATCTGTAAATAATTTTATTGGCACAAGAGCTAGAAGAAAACATTTTGAGACCTATGGAGAGTGTAGTTAGTAGTTTATTTCTAAGGATAAAGATGAAGAATTGGAAATAACATTGAAAGAACTTTTAAATACTTCACTAAGATAGGACTTTTTCAGGTCAATAACCCCTATTGTTAATTAGCATTTAGACATATATTCCTTATATTGAAAGCAGACTTAAAAATCATGCCTGAGTATCTGAAGCAATCCATGAGTTCTGACAATGTCAAGCATCCAGTGAGACCCAGATAGTTAATTATTTTTAAAAAATATCCTTAATAAAACAGCTAGTGTTAAAAACAATGATTGAAATAGTCATGCATTTTACGTTATTGACTAATTATTTTTTTCTAATCAATCAATTACATAAAGGAATCTAAGGAGAGGAGAAAGATTTTATTTTAATGTATCTCTCTCCCTCCAAATTAGTAATATTTTCCTTTGGAAAAGGGAAAGGAAAATTGTAATGGGAAATATTTAAACAGAAA
>NW_011485680.1:3306-4115 GCF_000754665.1 Bison bison bison | reverse complement strand
CAGGTATCCTCAGAAAGAGTTGTTTTCTTACACTGTACACACTGGGTGTGTCTATGGAAGGAGGTGAGCAGGATCCTCTTACTCTGCTGTCTTGATCCTACCTTCTCTATTTTAAATATGTACATTTATCTTCTACTTATTTATCACTGGTTGGAAATCTGGATTTATATTTTGCTAATTATGACAGCTCAGTTGGTAAAGAATCCACCTGCAATGCAGGAGACACCAGTTCAATTCCTGTGTCAAGAAGATCCGCTGGAGAAGGGATAGGCTACCCACTCCAGTATTCTTGGGCTTCCCTTGTAGCTCGGCTGGTAAAGAAACCACCTGCAATGCAGGAGACCTGGGTTTGATCCCTGGGTTGGGAAGATCCCCTGGAGAAGGGAAAGGCTACCCATTCCAGTTTTCTAGGCTGGAGAATTCCATGGACTGTATAGTCCATGGGGTTGCAGAGTCGGACACAACTGAGTGGTTTTCACTTCACTTTCACTTTCATTCATTCACTCATTGTTCATCTTTTAGACTTATGTGTGTCATGCCTTATGTAGCATAATTTTGAAAAATAAGTCGTTAATCATAAGTGAAAATACAGAATATATGTTGTTGTTGTCTAGTCACTAAGTTGTGTCCAACTCTGTGACCCCATGGACTACAACACATCAGGTGTTCTTGTCCTCCACTCTCTCCCAGAGTTTGCTCAAGTTCATGTCCTTTGAGTCAGTAATCCTATCTAACCATCTCATCCTCTGTTACCTTTTCTCCTTTTGCCTTCAATCTTTCCCAGCATCAGGGTCTTTTCCAGTGAGTTG
>NW_011485680.1:2740-3206 GCF_000754665.1 Bison bison bison | reverse complement strand
ATTTACTATTTCTTGTCTTTTTAATAATAGCCATCTAACAGATGTGAGGTTTGATCTACATTTCCCTTATGATTAGAAATGAGTATCTTTTCGTGTTCTAGATGTCTTCTTTGAACATTAACTATTCATGTACTTTGACCATTTTAAAGCCAAATTGTTTTTGTTGTTGAGTTATGTAACTGTCTTACATATTTTGAATATTAACACTTTATCAGATATATTTACAAATATTTCTCTCACTCCATAGGGTCTTATTTTACACACAAATCAGCTCAGTTATTACACAATGTAACCAAGATCTGACCAAAAATATATAGTTATTGTCTTCTCAAGACACTAAATCTTAAAGTGGTGACTTTGAAATAGAAACAGTTCACTAACACACACTGTTTTGAGTCTCACGTTATTCACTCAAAATTAACATAAGCAAACCCTTCAGTGCTTGATTCCACAGAACATTTACTGA
>NW_011485680.1:0-422 GCF_000754665.1 Bison bison bison | reverse complement strand
TAAATTGGCAGACCATTTACAATAAGAAATTTACAGTCCACTATCAACAGGAAGGAAAAGTATACACAAATGTACTTTCCATCTGTAGTAGCATTTCTGAGTATTTTCTGAAACTGTGATATAATAGCAATTGACTTATAAAAACTGATTCATGTCCTTTCCATTTTAAAGAACTTATATAATTTATTTTTATAAAGATATCAAAAATTTTGGGGAAAGGAACTCATTTCTTGTGGCTTCACATTCCCATGTGGTAAGATTGATTAGAGTCACAGGGAAAACTTTTCCTTACTCTTCTTCCTCAGGAGAAAGTAACGACTCATGGCTTTTGTGAGTGCAGGAGAGAAACTGAGCTCTTTGGCTCAGCATCTTTCTTTATCCATCTTCCGGACTCCTACTGCAGAAGGAAGTTTGCCCACCCT
>NW_011485679.1:16973-18285 GCF_000754665.1 Bison bison bison | reverse complement strand
CTCTATACAGTCAACAAAAACAAGACCAGGAGCTGACTGTGGCTCAGATCATGAACTCCTTATTGCCAAATTCAGACTGAAATTGAAGAAAGTAGGGAAAACCACTAGACCATTCAGGTATGACCTAAATCAAATCCCTTATGATTATACAGTGGAAGTGAGAAATACATTTAAGGGACTAGATCTGATATATAGAGTGCCTGATGACTATGGAATGAGGTTCGTGACATTGTACAGGAGACACGGATCAAGACCATCCCCATGGAAAAGAAATGCAAAAAAGCAAAATGGCTGTCTGGGGAGGCCGTATCAATTGCTGTGAAAAGAAGAGAAATGAAAAGCAAAGGATAAAAGGAAACATATAAGCATCTGAATGCAGCGTTCCAAAGATACCAAGAAGAGACAAGAAACCCTACCTCAGCGATCAATGCTAATAGAGGAAAACAATAGAATGGGAAAGACTAGAGATCTCTTCCATAAAAATTAGAGATACCAAGGGAACATTTCATGCAAAGATGGGCTCCATAAAGGACAGAAATGGTATGGACCTAACAGAAGCAGGAGATGCTAAGAAGAGGTGGCAAGAATACACAGAAGAACTGTACAAAAAAGATCTTCATGACCAGATAATCACGATGGTGTGATCACTGACCTAGAGCCAGACATCCTGGAATGTGAAGTCAAGTGGGCCTTAGAAAGCATCACTATGAACAAAGCTAGTGGAGGTGATGGAATTCCATTTGAGCTCTTTCAAATCCTGAAAGATGATGCTGTGAAAGTGCTGCCCTCAATATGCCAGCAAATTTGGAAAACTCAGCAGTGGCCACAGGACTGGAAAAGGTCAGTTTTCATTCCGATCCCAAAGAAAGGCAATGCCAAAGAATGCTCGAACTACCGCACAATTGCACGCATCTCACACTTTAGTAAAGTAATGCTCAAAATTCTCCAAGCCAGGCTTCAGCAATAGGTGAACCATGAACTTCCAGATGTTCAAGCTTGTTTTAGAAAAGGCAGAGGAACCAGAGACCAATTCGCCAACATCTGCTGGAACATGGAAAAAGCAAGAGAGTTCCAAAAACCCATCTATTTCTGCTTTATTTACTATGCCAAAGGCCTTCACTGTGTGGATCACAATAAACTCTGGAAAATTCTGAAAGAGATGGGAATACCAGACCACCTGACCTGCCTCTTGAGAAATCTGTATGCAGGTCAGTAAGCAACAGTTAGAACTGGACATGGAACAACAGACTGGTTCCAAATAGGAAAAGGGGTACATCAAGGCTGTATATTGTCACCCTGCTTATTTAACTTA
>NW_011485679.1:14912-15540 GCF_000754665.1 Bison bison bison | reverse complement strand
GGAGGTTCCTCAAATATTAAAAAGAGAACATGCATAGGATCTCAGAGTCTCACTTCTGATTATATACCCCAAAGAAGCAGAATCAGTATATTTTTAAAAATATTTATTTATTTGACTCCATTGGGCCTTAGTTGTGGATCACGAGATCCTTTTTGCGTCACGCAGGACCTTTCATCCTGGCAGGGGGCTCTGGAGTATGCCGGCTCTGTCTTTGCGGTACCTGGGCTTAGTTGCTCTGCTGCATGTGGGATCTTACATCCCCAACCAAGGATTGAACAAGGATTGAGTCCCCTTTGTTGCAAGGCAGGTTCTTAACCTGGAATTCCTGTGACCGCTAGGAATGGCCTGTGAAAAATCTGTATTTTGAAGGAGTTACCTGCATTCGTATAACCAATATTTCTTTATTCACAACAGTCATTTTTCTTCAAACAGCACAGTTTTATCCCTTTTCAGTTCTTCATAACAGAACCTAGTAATGCCCCAAAGGCTCTCAAGGTTGAAAGAATCTATTAGAGTTTCTTTTCATGGTGAAACCAAAGAATAGTTAATTTGGGGATTATATACTAATAATTTGCACTTGAGTTATTCTTTCCACACTCTGTCCATAGTGGAGCTTTTATAGACTCTG
>NW_011485679.1:12207-14812 GCF_000754665.1 Bison bison bison | reverse complement strand
TCCGGGAGTTGGTGATGGACAGGGAGGCCTGGCGTGCTGTGATTCATGGGGTCACAAAGAGTCAGACACGACTGAGCGACTGAACTGAACTGAATGAACAGTAATGTTTAGAAATATTTAATATTAACAAATACTAAATAGAAGTCTAGTTTTCCAAAACATATTAAAATGTTGATGTAACATTATAGAATTAATAAATATGCTCCATAGTTCATTGTCAGCTGTAGTAGAATTTCCTTTTTCTTGAGTTGTTTTTTTTTTTTTTTTAATACTGTGATGGTTTTTCCCATCGGCCATAGGCATTCCTGTGTCCCCGCCTTCCTTCCCCACCCTATCCCTGCAAGTTGTCACAGAGCAGTGGCCCTGGATGCCCAGTCATATATCAAACTCCCACTGGCTATCTATTTTACATATGGTAATATATATGTTTCAATGCGATTCTCTCAAATCATGCTACCCTATTTCTTTTGTTTTTTCAAGTTTTTCCTTAGCATTACTTTCTCTGTCCACATGTTGTGACCGAGATTTAAAGTTTAATTTACATTTCTTCTCTGCCTTACACTAACAAATACATAAGTTGGTGGGTTATTTTGAGACTTTTGTAATGTGAAAATGCACATAAGACAATGACAGGGAACATAGTAGCTGCCCTATAAACATGAAGAAAGTTCCTTTAGGACTTGAGTTCAGTCAGTTAATACACATAGAAATATTTATAAATAGTGCAAAGTTGGTGATGATTTTGGTGAAACTAAATTGTAATGTCTTCTCAACATGTTGTGTTGTAGTCTGCTTTGTTGTCCATATCTGCCAGAGCTTTTGGAAACAGACAGCAAAGCAAAGAGAGAACAAAAATTAAAACTGCCTGATTACCGTCAAATGATCATCTAGTAATTGTTGACATTCTGTTACACTGATGAAGTATTCACTTATTATTATATATTATGATGTAAACAAGTTTTTCTCAAAAGTATTTGAAGCTATGTCATCATAAGCATGGAACAGAAATAGTTTCTATAAGGAAGAATGCAGTTCTCATTACAGAAAATTTTTTCTCTGTTGTTTAATAACCTTAAAATTTATTTTTGGCTGTTCTGGGTCTTCACTGTACTCCTGGCTTTTCTCTCCTTGCGGTGAGCAGGGGCTATAAATTCTGTACATAAAATACATAAACGTGGCTGGTGTTGGGTTGGAGACTGGCATTCTGAATCTCCTTTTTGGTCAGTCCAGATCACTCAATGTCTTTTTTCTTTTGGCTGTGCTGAGCCTTTTTTGCTGCACGTGGGCTTTCTCTGGTTGCAGCAAGCAGGAACTACTTTAATTGCTATGCTGGCTTCTCACTGCTGTAGCTACTCTTGTTGCAGAGCACAAGCTTTAGAACACAGGCTCAGTACTTGTGTTGCTCGGGCTTAGTTGCTCCAAGGTACGTGGTATCCTCCCAGACCAGGGGTCAAACCTGTGTCCCATGCATTGGCAGGTGGATTCTTTATCACTGGACCACCAGGGAAGTGTCAGTGAGTGGCTTTCAACTGAGCAAATCCCAGTAACTTTCAACCAGGATCCTCCTGTGTCTTTTAACTGTTAATACCCTGACAAATAAAATTTGGGGTCATCACCCTATAATTGGGAGATCTGAAAACCAGGAGAGACTCCCCAAAACTTACCTGGACTCCCTAAGGAGGCGTATGGGCCCAAGAGGCTGTTCCTGATTTCCCAAGGCTACTATGTCGGAAGCTCAGAATGGTACCTGTTTTGCTGCAGCCTGCATTCACCTCAGGGTGCATTGTCGTTGGGCTGCTGCAGTGACTAATAAGCTTGATCTTTGAAGAAGTGAAATGTCAAGATATTTTTCTCCTTACAGGTGTTACTATGAGGTGTACTAAGAGCTGTGTGTTTCACATTCCAGCTTGTCATCCCTACACAAAGCTAGTTCTTGTTTACTTAAACTGCTTGCTGCTGCTACTGCTGCTAAGTCGCTTCAGTCGTGTCCGACTCTGCGCGACCCCATAGACGGCAGCCCACCAGGCTCCGCCATCCCTGGGATTCTCCAGGCAAGAACACTGGAGTGGGGTGCCATTTCCTTCTCCAATGCATGAAAGTGAAATGTGAAAGTGAAGTTGCTCAGCCGTGTCCGACTCTTCGCGACCCCATGGACTGTAGCCCACCAGGCTCCTCCATCCATGGGATTTTCCAGGCGACAATGCTGAAGTGGGGTGCCATCGCCTTCTCCGTTAAACTGCTTAAATTAATTTAATTGCAGGAATATTTCTGGGTCCAGCCACCACTCCACATCAACCCCTACCCACCCCTAACGATCCCCAGCCCAGCCACCACACCAGGTTTCAGTTCCCATACTGAACTACTTCACCCTCATCAGCAGGAATCCTGTTAAGGGGAAACCTTTCTAACGCAATTATCCCACAGGATTTTAAGTTTTTACCTTAAAACTGTTACAGTTATGAGGAATCAATGATGCAACACAAGACGGGAAAGACTCTCATATACTTCTAAACCCTGACAAGATACCCGGGAACCAAAAGGCAGAACACAGCAGGTGTCCTCTCGGCCCCGCTCGGCCCCCCTCGGCCCCGCTCGGCCCCGCTCG
>NW_011485679.1:2977-11960 GCF_000754665.1 Bison bison bison | reverse complement strand
CCCCTCACACGCCCAGGCGCCGGAGGGTGCCCTACGCCCCGCCCCTCCCTGTGGCGTTCTTCTGATACCTATGGTTGAGGAGTCTCGAGTCTCCCCTTCGACGCAAGCGATTCTACAGCCAATTCCCGAAGCCGAGACTTGGTAGGTGCGGCCGACCATTGGAAACGTGCGGTACTTTTTTTGTTTGTTTTTGTTGTTGTTGTTAAGCTGCGCCTGTGGGGTCCCCTCTCCTTCCTATCCGTGGTCTCCAGTCACTTCGCACCTCGCTATTCCCCGACCCCTTCCTCCAGCCCAAATAAATTCAGTCGTTGTGAGAGGCCCAGGGTCTAGTTTCCTTTGGATGTAAAATCCTGAGGTAACACATACAGTGCACGAAATACGTAGTATTTTATAAGGAAAAAGTCATTTTAATTATGACGTGGCACTTGATAATTTTATAAGTATCAAATCGCGTGTTCAGGAAGTAGTTTAGAATTTCAGCTTTGGGACTGGTGCTGGAGCTGAAGTTCTTTCTCGAGTGGTAGGGAAGAGTATTACTGTCCTTTTCTGATGACTAAAAAGACTCTTCATTTGTAAAGACTTGATTACAAAGACTCTTCATTTTAGGAGATTATTTTCAGTGATGCTGGTTACTTGTATGAGCATTAGAATCAAAGAGAAATATAAAATGGTCGCAGTGCTCAGTCAGATCCCCCGGGACTGTAGCCTGCCAGGCTCCTGTGTCTATGGGATTTCCCAAGCAAGAATACTGGAGTGGGTCTTTGTTACCTCGCTCAGTCCTATCGGACTCTTGGCAACCCTGTGCCAGTAGGCAGGGTTTCCTGCCCTTCACCATCTCCGGAACTTGCTCAAACTCCTGTCCATCGAGTCGGTGATGACATCCAACCATCTCATCCACTTTTCTGCCTGCCTTCCATCTTTCCCAGAATCAGGGTCTTTTCCAGTGAGTTGGCTGTTCACATCAGGTAGCCAAAGTATTGGAGCTTCAGCATCAGTCCTTCCAGTGAATATTCAGGGTTGATTTCCTTTAGGATTTGTTATGGAAAAATGAGAATCCAGTGTCGCAAAGCACACCTCGGAGGACACTCAAAGACAGCGGAGTACAGTTTATTACCCCAGCAGGTCCAAGGGGAATCGGTTCTGAACAAGGACCCTGACATTTTCGAGAGACTCGGTTTTATACCCCTCGTACTCTTGCCTGGAAAACCCCATGGATTGAGGAGCCTGGAAGGCTGCAGTGCATGAGGTCGCTGAGGGTCGGACACGACTGAGCGACTTAACTTTCACTTTTCGCTTTCATGCATTGCAGAAGGAAATGGCAACCCACTCCAGTGTTCTTGACTGGAGAATCCCAGGGACGGGGGAGCCTGGTGGGCTGCCGTCTATGGGGTCACACAGAGTCGAACACGACTGAAGTGACTCAGCAGCAGCAGCAAGTGACTGTTTACATGTTCGCAACTTTTTTTGATGTATATGATTTAGTTTTACAACATGGAGGTGTAGGGAGAACTAACAATTAAGGTTAAAGGGGAACAATAATTATACTTCATGGGGGATATCTTCATTGTGAATCTAACCTGGGCAGCCTGACCTTAACTCCAATCTTTGCTATCTATGGGGAGGGAGGTCTCCAAGGAGACCTGGTTTTACTTTAAAAATAGTTTCCTCATTCTTGGGCAAAGTCGGGGCCCCGTTCACATGCTGTCTTAAGATGGCTGACAGGCCTCAAGATGGAGTTCCTCCTGCCCTCCTCAAAGCAGCCCCAACAGACTGATGGTCTTCAGGGACTCCTCTTGCTGTACAAGAGTCTGCTCCAGCACCGCAATCCAAAAACATGAATTCTTCTATGTTCAGCCTTCTTTATGGACCAGCATTCAAAAAGCAAAACTTTGATTCTAATTTTTATATCATAGGCTCTTCAGATAAAACATTCAGTTGCTTAAGCACTGCATAAGAACATTATGAAATTTTTATTTTCTACTGTTCCCCTTACATAATTGTTGAAATGGAGATGATCTGCAATGTATATATAATATTTAAATCGTGAATAATGTTGATAATGCCATTTATCATGTTTTTAAAATAGTCCACAAAAATGTCTCCTTACCTATTACACCTTTCATACAGAGGGTTACCATATGCAGCTGTTTTTGGTTAGATATCACATCCAAAGACTCAATGGCAATATGTTAGGGGCTTCCCTGGTGGCTCAGACGGTAAAGCGTCTGCCCGCAATGCGGGAGACCCGGGTTCGATTCCTGGGTCGGGAAGATCCCCTGGAGAAGGAAATGGCAATCCACTCCAGCACTCTTGGCCTGGAAAATCCCATGGATGGAGGAGCCTGATAGGCTAGAGTCCATGGGGTCGCAAAGAGTCGGACACGACTGAGCGACTTCACTTTCACTTTAGGTGACAGGTTAAAGCAAAATCAAACAAAAAACCCGTGAATTTAATTTGAAACTGTATATGATATTAAATATTTGCTGCTGCTGCTGCTAAGTCGCTTCAGTCGTGTCCTACTCTGTGCGACCCCATGGACCGCAGCCCACCAGGCTCCCCCATCCCTGGGATTCTCCAGGCAAGAACGCTGGAGTGGGTTGCCACTGCTAGGAACTTGATATTTGGAGAGAAGAAAATACAGTCGACCCTTTGTATCTGCATATCCATGGATTCAATCGAAGCATGGAAAATATTTGGGGAAGAAAATCCATGATATTCCAAAAAACACAACTTGAATTTGCCACTCATCTCAACTATTTCCATAGCACTTAACGTTATATCTGGGCTTCCCTGGTGGCTCAGATAGTAAAGAATGTGCCTGCATTGCAGGAGACATGGTTTGATCCGTGGTGAGGAAGATCCCCTGGAGAAGGAAATAGCCACCCACTCCAGTATTCTTGCTTCCCCTGTGGCTCAGACGGTAAAGCATCTGCTTACAATGCAGGAGACGCGGGATCGATCCCTGGGTCGGGAAATTCCTCTGGAGAAGGAAATGGCAACCCACTGCAGTATTCTTGCCTGGAATTTCCATGGACGGAGGAGCCCGGTAGGCTACAGTCGGTGGGGTCGCAAAGAGTCGGACATGACTGAGCGACTTCACTTCCAGTATTCTTGCCTGGAGAACTCCCGGGACAGAGGAGCCTGGCGGACAGAGGAGTCCGACTCCATGGGGTGGCAAAGAGTCGGTCACGATGAGCAACTAACATTACATTATTTTGAATATAGGGACCTTTGTTGTCAATGTGATGCTTTTGCTTTTTAACTTCCCTTCCAGGAAGCAGAGGTCATTTAATTTCCTGCAGTCACCTTCCTCAGAGATTACACTATTGAATTGTTCCGCCCCGCCCGCCGCGCCCCGAGGCCCCGCCAGTCTCACTTTCCCAAGGTGCAAGGCAGACCCGGCTTCCCTCCATGACCCGCACCCTGACAGCTTGTCTCCGCTTCCCCAGGCCGCCCCCGCCGTTTCACTGCTGGCCCGCGCAGCTTCCCACATCCGGAAGCGGAGAGCCGGCGGTGCAGCTGTCTTAGCGCGGCGTGTGTTTCTCTCTTTCTTAGTCACACGTGCCGCTCTCACTCGGCTTCCTTCGGTACCCGGAGCTGAGGGTCTCTGCTGACTCTAAATCCCCGCGCCCGCCCTACCAACCCCAGCAAATTCAGATGTCTCTGTGAGCGGCGAAGGGGCGCCTCCCTTTTGGTTTAAAGTCTGCACTGCAGCCGGTTCCTGCTTTGGAATTCTGAAACGCTGCGTTTCGCACCTCCTTCCGTCTTAAAACCATTTACTGTCCCCTCTGCACTTCCTGCACCGCATAAAATTCTCTTCCACGAGGTGGGCATTTACGCTCCGCGGTCCTCAGCCTCGCCTTCTCGGTCCCTGGAAGCCACGTCCTCTCCCAGGTCCTGGGATTCTGGGGAGCGCGCCCCGCTCTTGAGACCCACTCCCTCTCAGCGCCCATATCTCCTCGGCCTTGTTTCATAATGACCTTTCCCCTGATCCTGTGTCGGGGTGGGTGACCTGGGCCAACCACTTGACCCCCGTGGTTCTTCCATCCCAAATTCCACCAGGTGGAATTTGGCCTTTGCAGGAGGAGGACTTCTTGAATAAGAGGGCGACAGTGGAGAGGCAGTTCACACAGAGAGCCCGCAAAGGGGATACAAAAGTTGGAACCTTGGCTTACAGAACAGTATCCTGGTGGGAGATGAAGGGGGCTCCGCTGGCAATGCGGGAGACCTGCGCTCGATCCCTGGGTTGGGAAGATCCCCTGGAGAAGGGAACAGCTACCCACTCCAGTATTCTGACCTGGAGAATTCCATGGACTACAGCCATGGGGTCGCAAAGAGTCAGACAGGACTGAGGGACTTTCACTCACATCCAGTAATTGGAGGAGCTGAGAAAGCAAGCAAGGTGAAAGGAAGCGTAGCCACTTGGGGGTGCCAGAGAGTTGGGAGGAAGGGAGGGCAGAGATGGAGGAAGAAAGGCAGAAATTCTTGGAGATTGAGGATCATCAAGGAGGTTGGGTTAGAAGCATTTTGCAGGGAACAGATGGCAGAGAGAGGCCGGATGGGAGTCAGGGAAGAAGTAAAGAGTAGGACAGGCACAGCTGGAGAGCAGAGGAGAAGAGAAAGGGAGAGAGATGGAGAAAGAAGTAGGGAAACAGATCAACTAAATGAAGTGGAAACAAGTAGTGTGCAGGTGAGGGAGAGGACTAGATCCAGGAGAGTGTTGAATTGGTTGGATAAGGATTATGAAGTCGTGATACATTGATTTTTGACTTACCTCATAGCTCAGTCAGTAAAGAATCTGCCTGCAATGCAGGTGACCCGAGTTAATTTCTGAGTGGGGAAGATCCTCTGCAGAAGGAAATGGCAACCCACTCCAGTATTCTTGCCTGGAGAATCCCATGGACAGAAGAGTCTGGCGGGCTACAGCCCATGGGATCGCAAGAGTCTGACACGACATAGTGACAAAACGACCACATTGATTTTTCGCTTTAGGGTCTAATAAATTTAAAACTTGCTTCTTTACATTATACAGATGAGAACTGCAAAACTTCTGTCTGTAAGGCTTGTGCATTTTCTAATTATTTGTATTAAAAGATACATGTGCAAAACCGACTCTCTTACTACATGGTGCCTTTTCCAGGAACATTAAACATACTCTTTGTGATCGTTTTCCTTTTTGCTTTCTCCTTTCTTTACATTTAATTCTTTTTGTAGCTTGGGATAGATTAGATCATTCAATACCTAGATCATTCAATACCGACTTTCTTGTAAAGAATTATTCGCTTCTGAAATAAGATTTGTTGCCCTTCTGTAATTAATTCATGTCATTGTTTTCTAAGTATGCTGTGTTCTCAAAAGTTTTTTTTCACTTGACACCATAATTCTTCAGTGGAAAAATTTTTAACAAGCGGATTCACTTTAGGTTTGTTTCATGTTTATTTGAGGCCCATTTGCTGTTTCTTCTTGATGTTATATTTTCAAAGCATTTTTCTGGTAACTAGTAAATAGATGTAGACTGTTTTGATGAGTACTTAGGAAGAATGCCAGTGATCTTTTATATTAAGAGTGATGACCTAATTTAAGCAGTTAGTCTATATTCCATTTTCCTCTCTTTTATGTGATCTGGTAACTAGTGAGCAATGAGGTGATCTGATGATGTTTGCCTCAGGTCTGGAATCTGAGCAACAGTGACCTCTGAAATGATTGGCCAAATTGGGTGTGTGACTGTGTGTGGCAGTTCTTCTTGGAGGGAGAGCCCAGGTGTTATTAGAATTTGAAATGGGTCCCAGTTTTGCAAAATGAAAAAGGACAACAGTCGGATGGAGGCAGGAACATATGCTTAGAGTTAGATTATCAGCAGATGTCTTCTGTGAATAAGGGTTAATCTGCAGGGAGGCCTCCCACCTCCACTGGCTTCCCCGTGTCCTCAGGGCAGCATCCTGACTCCTCAGGTGGCTCCACAGCCCTTTGTCACCCTCAGGTCACTGCCAGTGTCTCCAGCCTCATCCTTGGAGCTGACCCCGTTCTCATGGTCAGTCTGTCCTGGTCACATTCACTTAGTCCTTGTTCATAGCCACCAAAACCTTCTCTGTCTCAAATCTTAGTTTCTACGCCTGCTTTTTTGGTCATTAAATCACCGTGGCCCTTGCTCTTTCTGTTCTTTCAGGTCTAGGCCAGCGAGGTCTCCCCATCTCCTTCCCATATTAACCAGGTTTGCTGCCCCTATATTAATCACCTTCATCAGAAATGCCCTTGTCCTTTGACTGTTGGAGTCTTTCCTCTTTTCCCTTCATTGAAGGATGCACCTCTTCCTCCCTCGATGCTCACAGCATCTCGTTCTGGAGGTGAGGACTAGGAACATGGGCTGGGCTGAAGAATTCTCAGGGGAGACAGAGGGGACAGGATAGGTGATGATGGTTCCTGTACCTCTTCTGGACATTTCAACTCTAATTGATCCTTACCCTATGTGGACACTTAATCACTGAAAAGGAAAAAGATGTGGGGCATCCTAATGAACCCGATAGATGTAGTGTCTTGAGATGTCCCCATGTTTTAGTCCACTGTGTCACAGGTCACTGCAGCCCCCAGGTTTTCTAAGCTCTGACCACCCAGGGAACATCTTGGACAGAGGCCAGTTCATCTGCTCAGAGCAGGGGATGTTGAGTTTACTGTGGTTAGAGTGGCCAGAAGGTTTGGAATCCAAGGGGATATGAACGGAGCCCCCCCCCCCCCCCTTCCTTAAAGACCTGGGATATGTTCCAGTTAGCTCCCACTCGGGAGAACAGGGGTCAGTGAGACTGGGGTCTCTCTATCTTTGTTAATTCTTTACTGAGCTCAATCCAACCAAATCTCAAGGGCCTGTTAAACTTTCTGATATCCCAAGTTGCGATATCTGATATCCCAAGTCAAGTTTTCCCAGGAAGGCCAGTTCCTTGGTCTCTGTACTGAGTGCCGAGTGTCCTTGGATTTGTAGCTTGTGCGCAACTCTGTTGCGATGCTCATGCCCTTGGTCTCTGCTGTTTATCCCTCTTGTTCAACCATGCATGAAGAGGTATAAAAATGGGGGAAAGTGAAGGGGAGTTGGTCAGAGTCTCCAGGAGGCTTGTGGGAGCAAGAGTAGGCCTCTGGATGAACCCAGTGAATGGGGGTGTGGTATGTATATGTGTGTGTGTGAGAGAGAGAGACATTCATACTTGTGGGATTACAGGGTGTGTGGAACTGTTGACAAAGGTGGTCTCAGTTCTACCTGGAGGACCTGAATGTGGGCTCATGGCCAATTGTGGGCTGCGTGGAATGGTGGGTGTGCCATAGTGTCTTAGCTCAGTTTCCCTGGGACACAGATGCTGTGACTGAGGTTTGCATGACTGGGTTTCGTTGGGAAACAAATGATCACACCTCTGAAGGAAGGAAGGAAGGAAGGAAGTGGAATTGGGAAGAGGCCTGTTACTCTGCCACGTGTTAGAATCAAGGCCTGAGCTGAGTCCACAGAGAGGTCTGGGTGCAGGAGGATGGGCATAGTGGTCCCAGAGAAGGGGGAGGGGATCCAGGAGGTGCCCCACAGCACCCCCTCCACACAGTGGATTTTCTGGTGTCTTTAGGGAGGGCAAGAATCAGACCCGTAGAATAACTGTCATTAAAATTCAGGAGATCACTTTGTGGATTACCTGTAGTTTTTCTGTTAGTTTAAGTTACTAATGAAGAAGATTTCAAATGGAAGGTAAAAAAAGGAGAAGTTGGCGTGTTCCTGGGAAGATGTTGAAGTTGCACTGGGGCGTGTGCATCAGCCTACACATCTGTCTTGTATTATTAGATTTTGGTGATGACAGTTTGGGGCTGCTGGGGTCACTGTGACTGATAAGATGTCTTGAGTCTGGTTGGTGTTTGGGCGTCTTCGTGTGTATTATTCCATCATTAACACAGGAGTTGTTAAGGCTTGGAACCTTCTGGGGATTGCCTAGCAGCATGGGTGGATTATTACTAGGTCTCTGGGGAGTGTGTTGGCCCAGATGCAGGTTTGGAAGTTTCTTTCAGCCTCAAAGCACAATGGTTGGGCCTCAGCTTTGATGGCAGAAGACTTTTCCATGATGCAGTGAAGGCTTGTTCTTAGATTCCGAGGGTTATCAGCTCCACAGTAACCTGTAGTACAGAGGCTTATTCTGGAGATGACGCAGCTGCTACTTGTTGCTGCCAGCGCAGTGGATTCCTCTACTGTTCTCTCATCGTCTTTACAGGTCTCGGGCGTCTGCCATGTACATGCACAGTACAGTTAATGGTTGTAAACGGTTGAAGGCAAGTAAATGGTACATGGAAAACAGTATGGAGTTACCCAAAGATTAAAAATAGAACATGCATAGGATCACGCAATCTCACTTCTAATTATATAGCTGAGAAAAGCAAAATTTTTAAAACTGTTTATGTATTTGGCTTTGCCTGCGTCCTGCAGGATCTTTGGTTTCAGTGCACCGAAATTCTAGTGTGGTGCTCGGGCTTAGTCGCTCCGCTGCCTGTGGGATCTTAGTTCCCCCACCAGCAATTGAACCCGCATCCCCCACAGAGCTAGGCAGATTCTTAACCACTGGGCCACCAGGGAAGTCCTGTGCAAAAATCAGTATTTTGAAGGAGTAACATGCACTCCCGTAACCCATACTATATGATTCACAACAGCCATATGTTGTAGAAACAACCTGAATGTCTGTTTTCCGCCGAGTGGATGATGAAACCGTGATGTGTGTATGAGACAGGCTGGGTCCTGGGACCTTTTACTGCAGTTCTTGCACCTGGATGAACGTCTTCTCGGGCAACAGACCTCAAAGAAAGTGTAATTGAACAAAAGAAGTATAACCACATTCATGAGCGGACAGCAATTCTGAACAATGAGTAAAAAGACCACAAACCAAGCTTGATTTCTGAGGCTCCAGAAGCAAAAGCAGGTCACTTCCCGTGATCCCGGCTCACAGCACCTCCGGGGGGCCTGAGGCAGAGC
>NW_011485679.1:1564-2091 GCF_000754665.1 Bison bison bison | reverse complement strand
TTTACCTTCTGAGCTCCCAGGGAAGTCCTCATGGGTAACCCAGGCAAATATACACACATATTTGTAATGGCATATTCAGTTCAGTTCAGTTCAGTTGCTCAGCCATGTCTGCCTCTTTGCCAGCTCACGGACTGCAGCATGCCAGGCTTTCCTGTCCATCACCAACTCCCAGAACTTACTCAAATTCATGTCCATCGCATCGGTGATGCCATCCAACCATCTTACCCTCTGTCATCACCTTCTCCTACCTTCAGTCTTTCCCAGCATCAGGGTTTTTACCATTGACTTGGTTCTTTGCATCAGGTGGCCAAAATATCGGAGTTTCAGCTTCAGTATCAATGATTCCAAGGAATAGTCAGGAATGATTTCCTTTAGGATTGACTGGTTGGATTTCCTTGCTGTCCAAGGGACTGTCAAGAGTCTTCTCCAACAGCAGAGTGCAAAACCATCAATTCTTCGGCACTCAGCTTTCTTTATACTCAACTCTCACATCCATAGATGAGTACTAGAAAAACCATAGCTTTGAG
>NW_011485679.1:802-1464 GCF_000754665.1 Bison bison bison | reverse complement strand
AGTAGATGTTTTTGTGGAACTCTCTTGCTTTTTTGATGATGCAGTGGATGTTGGCAATTTGATCTCTGGTTCCTCTGCCTTTGCTAAATCCAACTTGAACATCTGGAAGTTCACAGTTCACATACTGTTGAAGCTTGGCTTGGAGAACTTTTAGCATTACTTTGCTAGCATGTGAGATGAGTGCAATTGTGCGGTAGTTTGAACATTCTTTGCCACTGCCTTTCTTTGAGATTGGAATGAAAACTGACCTTTTCCAGTCCTGTGGCCACTGCTAAGTTTTGCAGATTTGCTGTCGTATTGAATGCAGCACTTCCACAGCATCATCTTTTAGGATTTGAAATAGCTCAACTGGAATTCCATCACCTCTACTAGCTTTGTTCATAGTGATGCTCCTTAGCCTGACTTGACGTTGCATTCCAGGATGTCTCGCTCTGGGTAAGTGATAACACCATCGTGGTTATCTGGGTCATGAAGATCTTTTTTGACAGTTCTTCTGTGTATTCTTGCCACGTCTTCTTAATATCTTCTGCTTCTGTTAGGTCCATGGGGTTTCCATCCTTTATTGTGCCCATCTTTGCATAAAATGTTCCCTTGGTATCTCTAATTTTCTTGAAGAGGGATCTAGCTTTGCCATTCTATTGTTTTCCTCTATTTCTTTGCAT
>NW_011485679.1:0-702 GCF_000754665.1 Bison bison bison | reverse complement strand
TGATGCCATCCAACCATCTTACCCTCTGTCATCACCTTCTCCTACCTTCAGTCTTTCCCAGCATCAGGGTTTTTACCATTGACTTGGTTCTTTGCATCAGGTGGCCAAAATATCGGAGTTTCAGCTTCAGTATCAATGATTCCAAGGAATAGTCAGGAATGATTTCCTTTAGGATTGACTGGTTGGATTTCCTTGCTGTCCAAGGGACTGTCAAGAGTCTTCTCCAACAGCAGAGTGCAAAACCATCAATTCTTCGGCACTCAGCTTTCTTTATACTCAACTCTCACATCCATAGATGAGTACTAGAAAAACCATAGCTTTGAGTAGATGGACCTTTGTTAGTAAAGTAATGTCTCTGGTTTTTAATATGCTGTCTAGGTTGGTCATACACATAGCTTTCTTCCAAGGAGCAAGCGTTTTTTAATTTAATTGGTGCACTCATCATATGCAGTGATTTTGGAGCCCCCCAAAATAAAGTCTAACACTGTTTCCACTGTTTCCCCTGCTGTTTGCCATGAAGTGATGGGACCTGATGCCATGATCTTAGTTTTCTGAATGTTGACTTTTAAGCCAACTTTGTCATTCTCTCACTTTCATCAAGATGCTCTTTAGTTCCTCTTCACTTTCTGCCAAAAGGGTGGTGTCATCTGCATACCTTAGGTTATTGATATTTCTCCCGGCAATCTTGATTCCAGCTTGTGC
>NW_011485678.1:22309-24125 GCF_000754665.1 Bison bison bison | reverse complement strand
GAAAAATAAAAGGCAGAAAGTGCCATCTTTCTCTTCCAGAGAAAAGAATGTGTTTCCTGTTTGCCCTCACTGAGGGCCGGAACATAATGCTTCAGTGTGTGCAGGGCCGCTGAACAAAGAATATAGAACAGAGAGTTGGCTCCGCTAGAAACCATGTGACAAGCACAACTGCTGATTGCGTGTACCAGGGCAAGAGACAGAAATGTGTGTGTGTTTCTAGCTTCTGAGGCTTGAAAGACAGTTGAGGAGAATGAATTTTACCTTCAAGAGTTTTGTATGTGCTTTGGAAGATCTGTTAATGATTGTAAACTCTTTTTTTTTTTTTAAATCAGGATGAGGCTTGTAACCAAATGGCTTTGTGCAGGAAAGCAGAGTTCCCAGTAACCCACGGCCACATGGAAAAATGTTGCAATACAGGGACATTCTCTGTTAGTAATTGGCTTGTTTCCTATAGGATGTGAGATGCTACTAGAATCATGGAAAAAGAGCCCTTGGTTGCTGAAAGAAGCCTTAGAAATGATCAAATTCAGCGCATCTCAGTCTGTTTTTCTGTCCCCAACCCACCTGTAGAATCTAAACCTATGCCATTTAGGAGCATTGGCTCCGTAATGCATAAATGATAAGGGTGGAGATGTTGCTTGTTTGGGAACCAAAAAATCCTGAGTTCTCATATGCCCCACGTACCAGTGGTTGTCAAACTTTGCTGTACACTGGGATCACCTGGGGAGCTTTATAAGGTACTGCTCTCTGGTCAGGGATTCAGATGTGATTGTTCAGGGGTGAGTGGGAGGGGACCGTGCAAATCTCCCCAGTGATTCTGATGTTTAGTCTAGGTGGCGATCACTGCCTCAGCCCATTGTCCTTCTCTCCCCATGTTGCAAATCTCTGTTTCTCTACCCTGGGCTTCGAGAAGGGCAGGAAGACTTGGTGATTGTGTTGATGGCAGCTTTGTGATGGAAACTGACGAGAGGACCTCTGAGCCCTCTGACTGCCCTGCCAGGGATTCTGGTGGACTCAGACTGGGATGGGGAAGTTCACACCATTCACTCCAATGCCCTTACCTGTGTCTCCCCCCAGGATGGCCCCAATGTGCTCCCGAAGGAGAAACTCAAAATGATGAACTTGATTAACTCTTTCCACTTAAATCATCATCCTCTGAGCTTGACTTCTCTGTCTGTTCCCAGCAGTAGAGACATAGAGCAGGTATCAGTGGTCACAGTTGCGTGGACAGGACTGCAGTTCATGCAGTTGGAAGATGAAGGCCACCATTAGAGGGGGTATGTGTGGCTCAGTACCTGAGTTCATGCATCAGCCATGGAGGATAAGGTCTGTTTTGCTATCACCTCTGATTGGGCTTCCCTGATGGCTCAGATGGTAAAGAATCTTCCTGCAGTGCGAGAGACCTGGGTTCGATCCCTGGGTCGGGAAGATGCCCTGGAGAAGGGAATGGCTTCCACTGTAGTATTCTTGCCTGGAGAATCCCACGGACAGAGGAGCTTGGCAGGCTACAGTCCAGGGGGTTGCTGAATCAGACATGGCTGAGTGACTAACACTTCTTACTGATTCAACTGTGGCTTGAGATAGCCATGGGACCTCAAAAGCGGCATTCTCTCGTTGGGTATTCCAGTTCCATCACATTTGAGAGCTGGAAACGTGACATCAGCAGAAGGGTGGCTGTTCAGGGTGCAGTGGCCCCTCTCCATGTGGGCTAAGATCTGAGTCCAAAGCCCCAGATTCTATACCAGGCCCTGTAATGTCAGCAATGCTGGGAACTTATAAATACTGTCTGTGCGGAGGCACTTTTCACGTGCTCAAG
>NW_011485678.1:16834-20684 GCF_000754665.1 Bison bison bison | reverse complement strand
AAAAAAAAAAAATACCCTGGCCTCTAGTTTCCTCAGTTGGATATTGAAATAAACTGACCCAGTCAGGTCACTAGTGAGAAAGAACCACAGGGGACGTTCCCACTGTACTGTTCATTGTTGGAAATTGGGTTTGAAAAAATGCCTAAGGCAGCTACTGCTCACCTATCCAAAAATTAAAGATGGCAGCAAAACTGGCCAAGGAGCAGCAATCAGTGAAGAGCAGATATTCCCATCACGTTCTTAGATGATTGTTTTTGTGATAGAATTTGATATTTGTAGAAGTCCGATGAGAGGACAGGACTAACTTCTCTCATTTGGCCTTAAGGACAGAATTCAGTAGACATCCATTCTTTTGGTATGTATATTTATTTACGTATCCAGTTCATTATTTTCCTTAGAGTGTACGGGATTTGTTTCATGGATTCATATGGATTAAAATGGTTTTTTTTTTATTTAAAATACTAAAAATAAAAATGTCCTCATCTGGGAATGCAGAGTTTAGGAACAAGACTTTTGTATTAATAGGTGACTGGATTTCTCCTAAAGCAAAATACATGTAGATACACAACAAATGTTTTTCTAGCTCTGCCGTTCCCTTCCCTTGGGTTCCTGTTCCCCCGCATATAAATTTGCGGACAGGACAAATCCCCTGGTGAGGCCTCTGCTGGGCCCATCCACTACATGGATCCTCCTCTGCTGTTTTAAATCTTTGTGCAGGCCAGAGGTTGTGTATTTCCTTCTGTCACATTTCTTTGCCTGCCTTTGTCTCTTTGATTTGGATCCTTGCTCAGGAACCCAGGTTCAGTTAGCTAATGTCTCTGGGAAAACTCAGCCCACTTAATGACATGCTGCATAATTTTGTAGCTCTCGAGGGAAAATTGTGGCAAGAAAATGGAGAATGCTTGTTATTGCTTCTTACACCATGTTTCCAGAATCTTCTAATGCAAGTAGATAGAGAAAGGGTGAGATCTGCAGAATCTTAGGGAGTTTTGCATTGCTGCTTGGTAGGTCCTTACAAACATTTCCTTCTATTTCAAAACAAGGCAGAATTGCTTTATGGCCATTAAATTTACTACTTTTGAAATAGGAAAATAAAGCGTAGAACGTCAGATTAGTAGTTTTGTGCATTCTGCTAAATTGTGGGAGCCCTGATGAATCCATGTGACATTTAGAATCTAGAGGAATCTGATATTTGTTTCTAGAAAAAGCCTGATTAAGAAAATATGCATTTCCAACATGGAAAGCTATTCTAAAAAAAGACATATATAATCATACAGACAAATGAAAATAGATATAGTATCTTTCGCTCCAAAATTTTACTCATGAGTCAGTAAAACACAGTAATATAGAATCATCTGTTTATATATAAAAAAAGAAAATGTGTATTTCCAACACGGAAAACTATTCTAGATATTTTTTCCAGTAGGAACTATTGTAGAATATTCTAGACTAGCACTGTCCAAGAGAATTATAATATGAACCACATGTTATTTTTCACAGGCTATTACAAATTATTTGAAGGGATAAACAGGTATAATTAATAGCAAATTTATTTAATCTGATATATCTGAAATATCATTTCAGGGTGTAACCAATATAAAAAGTTGAGATATTTTACATTATTTTTCAGAGTAGGTCTTTTTGAAGTCCAGTCTAAATTTTCAACCCTTCTTAATGGTGACATGTGGCCAGAGGCAACTGTTTTGGACAACACAGCTGTCCATCTGCATTCCTAAATCCAGATAGTGAGAGACTGAGAACTAACCAGGAGTCTGGCCCTGATTTAGAAGGATGACTTAAATGCTGAGAAAAGGTGCTCTTGGAGAAAAAAAAAAGTGATAGAAAACTTAAACAGTTGACCTTAGGAAGTAAACCACTTTGCAAGAACTAAACAATCTTGGTTTTCATCTGAAGACCATGGTGGGGGACGACCAATCTCTTAAAATGTTTCTGTGTGAATTGGAAGGACATCTTTCAGTTTGCACTTGTGGGAAAAAACAAGATCCTGGGGACCTGGAAGGCAGATGGATTGTACTTGAGGGTTTAGGGCATGATCACTGTAGCTGCAGTGCCGGAGTTCACATCCCACTTGCTGGCTTTGTGATCTTGGGAAAATTCCTCTCCAGGCCTAGGCTTCTTTACCTGAAGGTTCAGGCTAGTAAAAAGTAACCAGCTTCTAGGTTTTTGAGAATTAAATAGCTAACAGACCCAAAGGACTTATTATATCTAAGCAGTGAGCTATTGTATCATAGCATTAGCTCATTTTCAAAAATTTTTTTATTGATGTATAGTTGATTTACAACGTTGTGTTGATTTCTGCTATACAGCCAAGTAATTTGGCTATACAGATATGTATTCTTTTTCATATTCTTTTCCATTATGGTTTATCACAGAAAGTGGAAAATTGTTCTCTGTGCTGTACAGTAGGACCTGTTATTTATCCATTCTGTATAAATAGTTTACATCTGCTAATCCCAAACTCCCAATTGATCTCTCCTCCATCCACTCCCACTTGGTAGCCATAAGTCTGTTTTCCATGTCTGTGAATCTGTTTCTGTTTCATAGATAGGTTCATTTCTGTCATATTTTAGATTCCACATATAAGCGATATCATATGGTATTTATCTTTCTCTTTGTGATTTACTTCCCTTAGTATGATATCTATGTTGCTGCAAATAGCATTCTTTCATTCTTTTTTATGGCTGAGTAGTATTCCATTTGGAGAAGGGCATGGCAACCCACTCCAGCATCCTTGCCTGGCGAATCCCATGGACAGAAGAGCCTGGCGGGCTCACAAAGAGTCGGACACGACTGAAGTGACTTAGCACATGTGAATGTGGTATTCCATTGTGTGTACGTACCACATGGTCTTTATCTGTTCATCTGGCAATGGACATTTAGGTTGGTTCCATGTCTTATTAGTTATTGTGTGTAGTGCTGTCATAGCATTAGCTCTTAAATGATCATCCTTCTCATTGAAAAGTTGTTCCTTTGCCCCATGTCTCATTTTGGACTGGCTTACCTGTTCATTCATTAACTTTTGACTGAGTGTTCTCTGCATTCCAGTTAGAGGTTGTGTTGCTAGAAGCGTTAGTGATGAATGAGGCGAAGGTGAAGCCTGCTCTCACATGGGGCAGTTCCATGAAGGAACATGAGAGGTAAGCAAGGAAATGAACAAGGAACAACAGGGAAATGAACAAGAGCACCTTGGAGGTTGGGCCCAGCTTTCCGTCTCTGACTACGCTCAAGCATAGCCCATTCCCTTGCCGCTATCTCCTCTGCCAGCCCTGGGTTTTGGAAAGTGTCATTTTCTGTCTGTAAAGCTGGGTGGTGTGGCCTTTATCCTAACATGGTCTGCCCTTCAGACTTAGACGTGACCAGGTGTGCACTGGCAGATGTCTCTAGGAGGATCAATGGGTGTGTCATCAGAGATCATTTGTGTGCTTTGCAAAGGAGGGAAAAGAAACCCTCACAGAAGCTGCAAATTGCCACTAGCCATTGAAACAGCTGAACTCTGTTCTTGGTCAACAGAAGGCTGGCTCTGAGTTACTCAAAGTCAGATGATGGATTTATACTAGTGGTTTTCAAAGTGTGTTTCCTGGACCAACAGCCTCATCATCACTGGGAAATTTGGTGGAAACAAAAAATGCCAGGCCCCCATCCTAGCAGATCTGTTGGGTCAGACACTCTGGAAGGGCCCAGCAATGTTTTTTTGTTTGTTTGTTCTTATCTTAAGGGATTTTATTTTATTTTATTGTTTTCAGTTTTATTTATTTATTTATTTTTACTTTATAATATTGTATTGGTTTTGCCATACATTGACATGAATCCACCATGGGTGTACATGTGT
>NW_011485678.1:14924-16106 GCF_000754665.1 Bison bison bison | reverse complement strand
GGTGGTAAGGAATCCGCCTGCCAGTACAGGAGACCCAGGTTCGATCCCTGGGTAGGGAAGATCCCCTGGAGAATGAAATGGCAGTCCACTTCAGTATTCTTGCCCAGGAAATCTCATGGACAGAGGAGCCTGGCAGGCTACAGTCCATGGAGTCACAAAAGAGTCAGAGATGACTGAGCGACTAAAGAACAACACAGTAGGTGACTCACCCATCACAGTCGAGGGAACTGCTGGTTTTTGCTGATAGAAATGGTTGCCTGGAGTGAGTAGTGCCGAGTGACTGAGGAGAGGGCTCCACTCCTTTCAGGGTAATCTTTTAAAGTCCATCTGGAGCATTGGGGAGCTTTTGGAATCAAGGGTTTGAATTCAGCTCTTTGTATTTGAGGCTATTCATGTTTTATTCAGGTTCTTCCTATCGGATGCTACTGTATGGGGTAATATTTACAAGGTTTCTGGGTTGGCTGCTTATCAGAATTTTCAGAGTTGTAGAACTGATATAATTACGTCCTCCGTGAGCCAAATTGAGCAGTGTAAATTGGTAGAAGCCTCTGGCTGTCCTGATAAAAAGTTCCTACTGGGAACAATCAGCAGCATTGTATTTGAATTTAAAAACCAGATTCTCAGTTGCCTGCAGGTGGGCGGTCTACACTGCAGCTCCCCCCACCCCTTGAGTTTTTAATGCTTGGGTGGCTCATGCCACCAGCCAACTTGTTTGTACCTGAATCCTCTACTTGGTTACAAATGATCTGCTTGTCTCAGTCCACTTGGGCATCTGTTACAGAATACCATAGACTGGGTGGCTTACAGATGACAGAAATTTATTTCTCATGGTTCTGAAAAGTCCAAGATCAAGGTTTGGTTTGTACAGGGCTGTCTTCTTGCTGTGTCCTTGCATGGTGGAAGGGGGAGGGACCTCTCTGGAGCCTCTTTTATGAGGGCACTAATCTCATTCACATTCAAAAAACAAAGACCATGGCATCCGGTCCCATCACTTCATGGCAAATAGACGGGGAAACAATGCAAACAGTGACAGGCTTTGTTTTCTTGGGCTCCGAAATCACTGTGGACGGTGACTTCAGCCATGAAATTGAGAGACGCTTGCTCCTTGGAAGAAAAGCAATGACAAACCTAGACCGTGTATTAAAAAGCAGAGACATTACTTTGCCTACAAACGTCAAAGCT
>NW_011485678.1:12568-14590 GCF_000754665.1 Bison bison bison | reverse complement strand
ACTTAAATGCTTCCTTCTGGTCCCCCTTTGGTTTTTTACAAATTACTTAAATACTTCCTTCTGGTCCCCCCATTTGTTGTTGTTCAGTCGCTAAGTCACATCAGACTCTTTGACCCCATGGACTGCAGCACCCCAGGCTTCCCCGTCCTTCACTATCTCCTGGAGTTTCCCCAAATTCATCTCTCTGGTTTTTGCCTCTGCTCAATTCTTCGACACCCCTAAGGGGCTGCTCCCCCACTGCTGTTAGGGAGACAGAGAGATAAAGTATTTGCAAGTGGAAGGTGGAGGAGGGAACAACCCTTCCTGCCCAAATAATCTGTGCCTGTTTTCCCCTCTACTTCAAACCCTGACTAGAAAAAAGTCCACAAAAGTGTGTGTGCTTCGTTTGATTGTTTTTAAATCAGCTTTAGTAAGGTATAATTTTGATTTTTTTTCCCTGTCTCTGCTTTTTAGATTTGTTTCTGTCTCATATCCAGGCCCTTGTCAAATCCTGGTCCAGTCAGACCAACTTGTGAATGACGTTTGGGAGGGGGCAGTTAGCAAAATTTCAGTGTGCACGGGTCTTGCATGATATTAAGCAGCTGTTGTTAACTTGTGTTGGGATAATAATAGTATTATTGTGGTTATGTTGGAAAATGTGCTTTGGGGGGATATACATACTGAAATATTCAGCTGTGAAATGTCTTTTAAAAAAAAGATAAAGCCAATATGCTGAAACGATTTTTGAAATGTTATCTATAGTCAAGTGACTCAAAGGACCCAAATGGCCAGAAATCTAGTTTCTGAAACAGTGATCTTTTTCTTAGTATCACACTGGAGAAATCCGTTGGATGCTCAGAGCTTTACCAGTAACCCCCCACCCCCACACACTCACAAACTCTTGTCTGTTGTTATAACTTGTGCTTTATCAGGAGCCTGAAGTGCTCTGCCTCAGCATCCCTGTCACATTTATGTGTTCTGATTGCTCTTTGGTGGGACCTCAGTTACATCTTTTAAAAATTAAAAAAAATTTTTTGGCCATGTGGTGCAGGATCTTAGTTCCCTGACCAGGGATTGAACCTGCGGCCCCAAAGTGGGAGTCTGTAGTACTAACCACTGGACCACCAGGGAAGTCCCCTCATTTACAATTTTAAGAATGTCTGTCTTGTTATCTTTGTTCTGTTCCATACCACAATCCACTCTCCAGCTTCTAAAGGACACATCCTCTTCTAGATGGACAGAGAGCCGATACAATCATGTATAGGCCTAGCCAGGATGCAGTCGCCAGTGGATCTTCAGCTATGCCACTGGGTCACGTGGTGGGAGGATATGGACAGGGAAGTGTCCTCTGCTGCCTCATGACCCAGGCCTTGCAGTGACCCTGAGACATGCAGCTGGGCATTGTGTGACCCAGAAAACAGTCTTGCCTTTGAACTCATGGGAACCCCAGACTTGCCGCCCCCAGCTTGGGAATTGAGGTGGTGATTGCAAATTACCCCAGTGGCTTGACCATTATTTCAGCAACTGGATGGGGGTGACACAGCATCATGGTATGTGCATGACCTCATCTCAGATGTTGCTGGACAACAGGCCCGCTCAAGTCGGCCCCGCGGCGCTCTGTAACAGAGGCTGGGCTCCGCTGGGAAACAGCTGTTCTCTTGTCCACCATCCGCAGTGTGGATGTGCTGTGCTGGGCCTTGCACAGGCTTGCAGAAGGTTCCTTACGCCTCCATAGCCAGCAGCAGGCCATCTTCACAAGTGGGAGATTGTTCCAGAGCACCCTTGACCGGCTGGCTGCGTCCGTCCCACCATCTGCCTTGCAGGTCACTGCTATCCCATTCCCTCATGTTTCTGGTAAACAGCTTCAAGTTACCCGTGACATGATCTACTTAGGGTTTTGGGTACCACTCCTGGGTGACCAGTTATGCTGGGAACGCAGGACCTCTGGGCATTCATCAGAGACCATCTCAGGTAGAAATTTTGAACAAGTGTGACTTAAAATTTCAAAGACAAAGATATAGACACCTTATATATTCACCTTGA
>NW_011485678.1:11587-11735 GCF_000754665.1 Bison bison bison | reverse complement strand
CCTAACCAGTAGGTTCAAACTATGCAGAGCTTTGAGAATGTTGCTTTTGGGTTTCCTTTTGATGTTGGATAAAAAAAGAATTGCCTTAGGTGCCGTACCAAGTTCATCCCATCCTGTTGACAAATGAATTACCACTAGTTCTCTTATT
>NW_011485678.1:10486-11487 GCF_000754665.1 Bison bison bison | reverse complement strand
CCCCCCACCCCCCGCCAAAAACCCCTCTCCCTGCTCTTCTCCTTTTCCTCTCCGCTCAGCTCCTGGCAACCACTAATCTGATTACCGTCTCTCTGAATTTGCCTGTTTTGGACATTTCATATAAATGGACTCACACAACATGTGGCCTTTTGTATCTGGCTTCTTTCATTTAGCGTATTTTCAGTGTCCATGTGCTTTGTCGCATGTATGAGCACTTTGTTCCTTTTTATGGGTGAATGCTGTTCTGTTGTACGTTTTGTTTATTAATTGCTGGATGGGCATTTGGGTTATTTCCACCTTTTGGCAATTGTGAAGAGTGCTGCCATGAACATGTGTGTACAAGTTTTTGTTTGAACACCTGTTTTTAATTTGGAGGGCTGTATACCTAGGAGTGGAGTTCCTGGGTTGTATAGTAATTTGATGTTTCACGTATTGAGGAACTGCCCATGGTCTTCTGTGCATGCCAGTCCTCCTCCACCATATATGTCCATTCTTTTTCAAATCCATGTTGGGACTCGCCTCCACTGTGATTTCTTTGCCTGGTGGCTCCCTGCAGTTTCTCTTGACTTGTGTGTGCCCCTCATTCAGCTCTGCCTCGAGAAACTTTACTTTTGCCCCTTTGTATCTTCATTCGCACCTGCAGTCTTTCTTTTGGCTACAAGGATATGTGTCCCTCTCCCGGCACCCAACTGCAGTCTCGCAAGGACAGAGACAGACCCTTGTTCTCTGCGCTCAAAGGCACTTGGTACTATTTTTGCCTTTCTATTGTTGGGCTATTCTAGTAACAACTGGAGATAACAAAAATAGATTTGATTCTGTTGTTCATGAAGCTCAGGTTTTCACTGAAATAGGGGTATCACAGATTCTACCATGTTTGAAACACTAAACTGTCAGAGGATTAAAAAGTAGGTCAAGGAGGGAAAGGGAATTGTTATGCATGCAGGGTAAAAAATTTAAATTCCAGAATGACGATAATGGCATTCATGCCACCTTCATGACTT
>NW_011485678.1:8165-10386 GCF_000754665.1 Bison bison bison | reverse complement strand
GGTGGGTCAGCTGGTAAAGAATCTGCCTGCAATGTGGGAGACCTGGGTTCGATCCCTGGAACAGCTGCCCACTCCAGTATTCTGGCCTGGGGAGTTCAAAGAGCCGGACATGACTGAGTGACTTTCACTTTCAATCTTCCTGACAACCATATGAGGTGGATCCTGTTATTATCTACACTTGAAAACAGGGAAACTGAGGCACAAAGGGATTTAGCCCTGGCTGAAGGCCTTGCCGCTCTTGCATGGCAAGGTCAAAGTATCTGACTATAGAGCCTGTGTCTTTGACTCGTCTTCTATTCACCTTCTTAGGTCCTTGAAGAGGGCATGCCCAATGTGCCTCATAAATTTGTTTCCTAGGGCTGCCGTAGCAAAGCACACGAGCAGGATGGCTCAGTCAATAGAACTTTGTTCTCTTACATTTACATGGGCTGGAAGTCTGAAACCCCAGCAGGGCTGGTTCCCACTGAAGGCTCTGAGGCAGAGCGTTTCATGCCATCTCCTGCCTTCTGGTGCTGCCCACAATCCTTGGCATTGCTCAGCTTGTGGCAGCATCATTCCAGTCTCTGCCTCTACCTTCACCTTTTCCCCGTGTCTCTCCTGTCCAGATTTCCCACTGTTTAGAAGAATAGCAGTCTTCAGGTTAGGGCTCACCCTAATCAACTGTGGCCTCATCTTGACTTGATTTCATTTGCCAAGACCCTGTTTCTGAGTGAGGTCAGATGCGCAGGTATTGGACGTTAGGGCCTGAGCATATATTTTTGTTGGGACACAATTCAACCTACAACAGTGTATAAAGTTAATTTTGCCCTCTGCCACACCTTGTCATTTCCAAGGCTGGACTGCCGTCATCACTCCCTATACTAGCCTTGCAGGAATTACCGATGAACCTCTAGCATTCCAAGCTGCTCCCCAGTTCTATACTCTGTGCTCAATGACTCGCTGTTGAATTTAATGGCTAAGGGATAGGCCACTGATTGTATTAATTTTTCCTAACATACATTTTCTTTCTTTTGGTAATTTTTTCCCTCAAGTCCCAGAAAACTGTTGGCTTTTGTTTATGAGATTTTCCGATTTATTCTTAGATGAGAGAAGCTTCAATCTTTATTTGCATCTGTTTACAAACTGTTGAAACAAACCTTTTGACTGCCTCATAAAGTCTTTCTTAATCCCATTCTTTTTGGATAAAAATGGTATTAATATATCCATTGTAAATCACTGGCAGCTCAATTTGAAATGTGTCTTTTTGCACAATAAGTACTATTAAATATTCTCTGGTGGTGTTTTTCAGGGTAAGAAAAGATGACACAGTGTTTTCTCCTATTTAAAGAAGCCCAGTGTTTTTTTTTTAAATGCTGTATTTCATTTTTAAAAGACAAAATGCAGCTGAATGAAATGGGAGCTTGCTATTTAGATGATGGAAAGTGTGGAAGACAGGATACTTTGACACATTCTAAGAGGAAATGCATTTTTAAATATAAATGTTTGGTTTTTAATCACTCATTAGGGAAAAATTGAGACACTTGAGTGGTCTAGATCCCTTAAGCATGCTTTCATGGCACTTATATGGAATGAAGCAGCTGAATGATGACCTAATTGTGCTCAGTCTCATTGGAGCTTACGGCATGTCAGACTGCGTTCTCATTGCATAATGTGGATTGCCTGACCATTTAATCCCAGGACCACACTGTATGAGGTCGGTAGCCCTCTTAAAACAAATTGAGATGAGATTCACGTAACATTAACCATTTTAAATTGAACCATTCAGTGACATTAATGCATTTAATATAGTGTTGAACAACTACCAACTCTATCTAGTTCCAAAACATTTTCATCGCCCCAAAGGGAAACCCCGCTATCCACTTTTTAAGAACCAGGAGACAGAGGCATGGAGTAGATAAATCTGTGTCCTAAGGCGGTGGTGGTGGTTGTTTAGTCGCTAAGGCATGTCCGACTTTTTGTGACCTCATGGACTGTAGCCCACCAGACTCCTCTGTCCATGGGATTCTCTAGGCAAGAATACTGGAGTGGGTTGCCATTTCCTTCTCCAGGGGATCTTCTCAGACCAAGGATCGAACCCGTGTCTCCTGCATTGGCAGGGGGATTCTTTACCCCTGAGCTACCAGGGGAGCCCCATGCTAAGGTTACCCAACTGGTAAGTGACGGAGCCCATGTTTGAACCCGAGCACTGGGACTCAGGCCACTTGCTACCACTGTGGGCAGC
>NW_011485678.1:3827-5354 GCF_000754665.1 Bison bison bison | reverse complement strand
ACTCCGGGAGTTGGTGATGGACAGGGAGGCCTGGCGTGCTGCAGTTCATGGGGTCGCAAAGAGTCAGACACGACTGAGCAACTGAACTGAACTGAATACTCCGTTGTGTGGATGTATATCACATTTCGTGTATCCCTTCATAAGTTGATGGACTGCTAATATATTCTGGAGATTGCCCTGGTGGCTTTTGGTCAAATCCCAGAGAGTTATAGAATTTCTCCAGATCCTCCTACATTCTGTGCATCTTGTTGCTCTAGGAGGTAACTCTTGGGATAAAGAGTCTGTAGCATCTCCAGAGTGTCCCATGCAGGGTTGTTTGCTTATCTTAACCACTTGAGAATGTCTTTTGAATTAAGGCAAGCAGTGAACCCAGGATCCCCAAAAGAAAAAAAAGTGTGTGTTACATTATGTCCAAATCAATAGCCACCACTTCAAGGAGCTTCTCAGTGAAACATTTTATTGAATAAGTGTGAGAAAAGAAAGATATTAGTTGTCCAAGAATGCTGTTGCCAAACTTTGTGGAAACAGAATCTTTTCTGTGAAAACAGCATACATTTTTTTCCTGTGCCATGGAATTTCCCCTCATTTGACCCAAGGGGTGAAGGAAAACTCTTATGCAACCATCTCATTTTAAAAGTTATTCTTTTATATGTAGGCTGGTTAATAACCAACAATAGACAATTTTATCTAAGAAGAGATGACTAAGATCCTGTATTTCACTTTTAGCGGGAGCTGATTTGCATATCTAACTCATGTTCCATTAGCCACAGTTAGGGTGAAAAAGGGAATGCAAGAAAAACCCAAGACCGGTTTTGCATCTGATTTCAATTCAGTTGTGAAGATTACCTTCCAAACTCAGAAACTGAGTAAACTGTCAACTTACTCTTTGCAGAGGTGTTGACTTTGACATTTTTACTTTTGAAATCCAACAGTTGTCAAGGGTTGCTCTCTAAAAGTTATTTTTAATACAAAGCATTTCCTCCCATCATTTAAATAACTTTTTTTAGGGGTACCTGTACACAAACACACACACACACTCACACACACACTCTCTCTCTCTCTCTCTTTCAGTGTCTAGGAAAAACTTTTCACTGTCTGGAAAACTTTGTGCCCAACTTGAGTGTTCCTCAGTAATCTGATTTCATACCTAAATTTGAAATGGAGACATTTCACAGAATCTAAGAGTTCAAAATGAGGTTCTGTGCTTATTAATTGGGAGGATAATTTCTGTTCTTCCCACCAGCCCTTCCATCCACCCACTTACTGGACTACTTATAGTTACCCTAGAAGTACAGTATTCAGAACTGGACCCCAAGCAACAGATGTTGTTTTGCTGTCACATTTTTGGTCGTTTAGCATAAGCCCTAATTGACCTTATTGGGGGAACATGGCATTGGGCTCAAGTTGACGTTTATGTCTCCAGAGCCCTTCAGTCCCTTTTGATGTGCTGCTGATGAATGAGCCTGACCCCCGGCCACCCCTTCTCACCCACATCTTGAAATCATGGAATTGGTTCCTAAGACGTAA
>NW_011485678.1:0-565 GCF_000754665.1 Bison bison bison | reverse complement strand
TCTGTCTTTTTTTTTTTGAAACCACCATGCATTGTGGGATTGTAATCTACCACTTTTGTAGGAGGTGAAAGAAGTTACTGTGACATGAGCAAGCAGAGTGGGGTGCACTAAACTTTTATTTCAGATGGATGTAGCATGGGGCCAGGACATTTGTTCTTATTCAGAAATGAGATGTTGTAAGATGGTGTAAACTTTTCTCAATCCTTTGCTGTTCACTTTTTGAAGATTGCCCCTGGAGGATGGTGTGGTAAAACTCTTTATGTGATAGGTTTAAAATGTGCACAATCTTCTTGTCATCCCAGCAGAGCTGACAAGGATACTGTTTGTAAAGGTTCTACTTGCTGCATATCCAACATGCAACACATTGGTGGGCTTGAGGGTGTGGGAGAGGGGAGAGGCTTCAAGGCTAAATGGCTTTCTGTGGTCCTACCAATTTTAAAACTTTACATTCATGATTGAAGTCAGAAGTGAGAAAGCTCTTTGGGATAACATTCTTGATACTTGGCTCACTGGGTATTTTCGAAAAGCTCTACAATGTGCTTTTATTTATTACTGTTGCTTCATA
>NW_011485677.1:16241-19200 GCF_000754665.1 Bison bison bison | reverse complement strand
GCTGGTGCACTGGGATGACCCAGAGGGATGGTATGGGGAGGGAGGTGGGAGGGGGGTTCAGGATTGGGAACACGTGTACACCCGTGGTGGATATGTGTTGATATATGGCAAAACCAATACAATATTGTAAAGTAATTAGCCTCTAATTAAAATAAATAAATTTAAATTAAAAAAATAAAATATAATAAGTTCACATCAAAAAAAAAAAAAAACAACTTTTGAGCATCAAAGTGAAAATCCTCTTCAAATTTCTTTTGATTAGTGAAAAAAGGTACCAATGTAGGTCTTTCATAAAAGCAAAGTGGCATAAAGCAAACTTTGAAAAAGCCAGGGATACCTATATTCCCAGATAAAGATCCTTGGTCACTTCTCCAAAGTCCCTTTTGCCTCATAAGCTAATACATTCACAGGTTCCAGGGATTAGGGAGTAGACAAATTGGAGGAGCCATCACTGATATCACATTCACAGTTATGAAAAACTACCTTAGCAGCACTTTAGTGTCCCTCATATCTTCCTCCTCCCCACAGATAATCAATATCCTGATTTTTGAGATAATAATAATTCTCGTTTTCCCCTATATTTCTGCCACTTAAGTATGTATTCCAAGGTAATAATTTGCCTCATGTTGTAGAACTGAGTAGCAAGCATAAAATGAGCTATGTCAGAAAGGAGAACATCACCACTATTAAAGAAAGACTCACAGGGTTAAAGCTGAAAAGTCAGTTCTCAGGTTCCCTGAAATTTTGTAACATTCTCCGTTGGGAAAATCAGTACACAGATTCGCAGTGAGTCCCAGGAAATATAGAGCCAACCAAGTTCAAGACATTTGCCAGATGTGTAGTATGAACCAGGTACCGAATGTCGGGCAGAGATACAGTCAGGTTGAAAGAGCATTTTCTTCATAATTTAGAACTCCCTGCTCCATTATCTTGATTCCAAGGTTGTTCTTTAAGATCTTTGTCTTATAAACATGCCTACATATTCAGGATTAAAATTCAATAAGTCTTTTGTACTTTACAGTACAAATTATTTTGTAACTGCAGACTGATTTTTATGGTCAATCTCCATTCAATTGCATCTTACAATTGCATCTTATACTTATGCATTTAGTTGATGTGAAAGTTCGGAAATCAGAGTTCTATTCAGACACTGATTCTCTTCTAAAGCATGCTTTGCCTACAGTTGAAGAGGATTCAAGTTGACTGGTGTTCATTGCTGACTGGTATCATAAGATCACTTCTCCTCCACCTTGCAATACTACCTTGACCTTTGAGCAACATGAGTTTAAATTGCATATGTCCAGTTATACATGGATCTTTTGCAATAATAAATACCAGAGTACTACATGATCTGCATTGGTTCAATCTATGGATATGAATGAACCAGTGATACAGAGAGCCAACTGTCAGTTATACATGAATTTTTGATTGTGCAGAGGGTCAGCACCCCTAACCCCCTCATCCCTGCTGTTCAAGGGTCAACTGTACCATTCTTTCACACAGAACTCATATGTATACCCATATGTACACTCAAATACAACTAGCCAAGGCAGAGCTCATATATAACCTGGACAATTGCTTGCAGCACAGAGGGCTGATCTACTTTCCATTTAGGCTGGTGTTGCCTGTGGTAATCAAAATAGCAGAAAACTAGATGGGGATTAGAGTCTATTGACTGAGAAACTCAGGCTAATTTCTTGTGGAACAATCTAAGGTAAATTTTATTAAGAGTCAGATCAGTTGCCTAGAATAGGTTTCTGACAAAGGAATCAAAAATAATGGTACAGTGAAATCACAGAACATTTCCAAGGACTGAATTTTTAAATTTTATATGTCCATGAAGCACTATATTGAGAAAATAAAGCCTTTATGGGCATTTAGGGACTTTTCAACAAGAACATACATGCAAGAAAAAACTATATGACAAACCACTATGAAACATTCCAGTAGCGTTAAATGAAGAAAGCTGAAGTAGTGGGGAAAACAATACTTTATTAGCATTGATGTAGAAAAGAAAGCGTATAAAAGGACATACTGTGCATAGAAAGTACCTTATTTTTATGACTAGTACTGATGCATACACTTCTATTAGCTCTTCAAGTTACTTTAAATGGAATCAGAGAGGAAAGCTTGTTAGTGGAGTTCTGCCACTTAAGTATATAAAATAAAAAATAAAAATGTCTTCAGAAATGAGCCAGATCTTTGAAGCTTTGCTCTTTAGTCTAGACCAGTAATACCAAGGCGAAGAATTGACCTTGACCTCAAAATGCCATCGTTTTGAAAGGGCATGCCTGATTTTTTAGCAAGAAACAATCCTTACCCACAGAACAAAAGGCAAAGAGACTGAAAAATATTTTCAGATATTTTCTTTTCTCCACATCATAGCTGCAAAGTCAGAATAAATCTGGGTTTCTGGACAGTAGGAGAACTGAATTGGATATGATGAAGTACTACCCTTGAGGCCAAAGGCTTCCTTTTTGAAGTCTCTTAAAATATAATTATCTTAGTTGATCACTCACTATGTCAAAAGCATTATGCATTTTATATATACTAACTTCCTTAATCAAACAATCTCCTCATGAGAGAGAAACTCTTCAATTTTATCCCCATTTAGCTGATGAAGATAGCTGTGTCAAATGTGAATAACTCACACCATAAATCCAAACTAATAGCAAATTCTGTTGCTTCTACTTTCAAAATTAATCAGACTTCCATCATTTCTCAAAATCACTACCTCTACCAACATCATACAACACTTGGTAATTATAATAGTCTTACAACAATCTTCCAATTTTCCAGTATGGTAACTGAAATGAGAAGGGCTGGATGGCTCCCACAAGATGATACGACTGCTCACTTGAACCAGAACGACACATATACTGCTACTCATTTCTAACACTCAGAAAGTTTTCTTCAACAAGATGATGCTTGTTTCTAAACTCAATGGAAATATATGAAT
>NW_011485677.1:14802-16141 GCF_000754665.1 Bison bison bison | reverse complement strand
TTAGTATTTTTTTATTTGAAAGCAATTGAGATAGATGTTTTTAAGTGATCATTATTCTTTATGGTCACAATAGATGTGACCAGGTCACATATATTGTATGGTCACAATAAATGAAACAGATTAATTTTAACTGAAGATAATAGAATAATAGAGGGAAGAGGATTTATAAGTATAATTCATTCAGAGGAAACATTATTTGTTATTTGGGGGTTATAATGAAGTTTATGTTAAAAACATTTGTGCAAGAGTGGATGTTGGTATATTTAATTGAAACAATGAACATTAGAGTGATCTCCATTTTCACCTTCAAGACATCAAAAGGACTTTTCTTTATACTGAATCTTGAAAAACTAAGAACTTATCTAAATGAGAATAGATTATCTCTTTATTATATTAGCAGCAGTTAATTTCTGTGAATGATTTTTACTGAATTATGAATAAACTATTTAATATGTTTGGTTTGCTGCAGTTAAATCTAGTAGTTGTAAATCTAGAACATTAAGCTTTGTTTTGCTTAATAGTAAAAATCTATGCTTCCTCAAGCCAATTTAATCAATTATTTTCAAGAATGATTCTTTTGCCATGAATGCTTTGACTGTTTACTGAACCATCCTTAGTGATTATATCTTTGCACAATTAGTTACATAAGAGAAAAGTAATGATTATTGGTTCGCTTGAATTTGTGCCTTTTATATGCCAGGCGCTTAACTAGGTGAATCATTTGCATGCATTCTTTCTAGTGATAATATAGTGATTTCGTACCTGTTTGAAATTGTGACTTTCTTGTTTGATTTTATAATGATACATGCCAAATATAGGGCTCATTGGACTCTTCCCAGAGGACTAAGTTTGGGATTCAAATTGTAAGAGCTCCTATTTTTTTAAGACAAAGTCTCCCAATAAGATATCCTCATACAAATCTCATACAGTAGATGGTGTGGCCATGAATGATATGCTGATTTCCAAGATCAGCTCTGGAATAGTCTTCAATCACAGAAACCCATACCTCACACCATGTACAAAATATAACTCAAAATGGATAAAATATCTAAATGTAACAACTAGTACTATAAAACTCCTAGAAGAAAACACAGATGTAAGTACTTGGGGCTCTGGATTGGTAATAGTTTTCCAGATCTGACACAAGAAATGCAAACAATCAAGGAAAAAACAAATACAAACAGATAAATTAGACATCAAATTTTTAAAAACTTTTAAGCATCTTATATGATATTATACACATATAATATCATATAAGAAACGAATCACCAGTCCAGGTTCGATGCAGGATACAGGAAGCTTGGGGCTGGTGCACTGGGATGACCCCGAGGGATGGTAT
>NW_011485677.1:13405-14014 GCF_000754665.1 Bison bison bison | reverse complement strand
ACTATGCTAAGTGAAATAAGTTACACAGAGAAAGACAAATGCGTATGATATCACATATACGTGGAATCAAAAAATAAAACAAATTAGTGAATATAACAAAAAACAATCAGATTCACAGATATCAAGAACAATCTTTGTTATCAGTGGGGAGAGGGAAAGGAAGGAGATTAAGGGAATTAATGGTACAAGCTATTATGTATAATACAAATAAGTTACAAGGATATATTGTACAACACAGGGAATATAGCCAATATTTTATAATAACCATAAATAGAATATAACCTTTTAAAGCTGTAAATTACTATATTGTACAATTGTAACAAATAATATTGTACAGAAACTATACTTCAATTAAAAAATTTCAAAGCATTTGATAATACTAAAGATAATAAGAGCATAGAGGTGAGCACAGAAAGGAAGAATGAAATAGAGTTCATGCCTTTAAAAGAAGTTATTTATATAGAGGGATAAAAATAGAATTCATAAAGTTTAATTACAGAATTTTTATCAAAAATAGTAATACTGAATACAAATGGGTTAGATTATGCTACAAAACACTAAAGACTCTCATGGTGGAAAATGACTAAATATAACATGTAGTGTCAGTTC
>NW_011485677.1:12734-13305 GCF_000754665.1 Bison bison bison | reverse complement strand
CCCGGAGTTCACCCAAACTCATGTCCATTGAGTCAGTGATGCCATCCAGCCATCTCATCCTCTGTCTTCCTCTTTTCCTCCTGCCCCCAGTCCCTCCCAGCATCAGAGGCTTTTCCAATGAGTCAACTCTTCGCATGAGGTGGCCAAACTATTGAAGTTTCAACTAGAGCATCAGTTCTTCCAAAGAACATGCAGGAATGGTCTCCTTTAGAATGGACTGGTTGGATCTCCCTGCAGTCCAAGGGACTCTCAAGAGTCTTCTACAACACCACAGTTCAAAAGCATCAATTCTTTGGTGCTCAATTTTTGTCAGAGTCCAACTCTCACATCCATACATGACTACTGGAAAAAACATAGCCTTGACTAGACGAACCTTTGTTGGCAAAGTAATGTCTCAGCTTTTGAATATGCTATCTAGGTTGGTCATAACTTTCCTTCCAAGGAGTAAGCGTCTTTTAATTGAATGGCTGCAATCACCATCTGAAGTGATTTTGGAGCCCAGAAAAATAAAGTCTGACACTGTTTCCATTGCTTCCCCATCTATTTCCCATGAAGTGATGGGACCAGATGC
>NW_011485677.1:12339-12634 GCF_000754665.1 Bison bison bison | reverse complement strand
ACTCCTTTACCTATTTGGAACCAGTCTGTTGTTCCATGTCCAGTTCTAACTGTTGCTTCCTGACCTGCATATAGGTTTCTCAAGAGGCAGTTCAGGTGGCCTGGTATTCCCATCTCTTTCAAAACTTCCCACAGTTTATTGTGATCCACACAGTCAAAGGCTTTGGCATAGTCAATAAAGCAGAAATAGATATTTTCCTGGAACTGTCTTCCTTTTTCGATGATCCAGCGGATGTTGGCAATTTTATCACTGCTTCCTCTGCCTTTTATAAAACCAGCTTGAACATCTCGAAGTT
>NW_011485677.1:11295-12239 GCF_000754665.1 Bison bison bison | reverse complement strand
TTTTTTTTTTGGGGGGGGGGACACTTCTATGGAGTGGCAATCATACTTTTTAAAAAGCACTGTTATTTAAACACAGATATCCTCTCAAAAATTTTCAGAAAGACTTGGTAGGAGTTACAAGACTGAATGTTTTTATGATGAAAATAGAGATAATAGAAAATAGGCTATTTTAAGGTCAAAAAGATCTTGGAACCAATTATCTTCTGTATATTCCCCAAAGTGCCACTTGTGGTAGGGCCAGGAGCCTCCCCAGGCCTACAGTAGTGCCCCTGGGCCCTGGTGCACCCCCCTTTAACCCCACCACTCCTCAAGGGGTCCTAGAGCCACAGGTCATAGCACAGATCACAGAACCTGAGTGTCCTCCCCTTGGAGGCCTCCTAGGTCATGTGAGTCAGTCCCAGACAGGACTTTGACTCAAAGCTTGGCATCTGTAGTTCATTGAGGAATACAGGATATGAGTCACATAAGCAAAATATATAAGTAAGCATTCAACTGCAGCAAACAGAAAATTTTAATCCAGAAACCAATTTTTCAAGATACTACTGGGGTATAAAGCTAACTTCTGTTTTGTTTGTGCTCTTCATGATTCATTTGGGTTTCCTTCACCCTGTCACAGTTTACAGTACTTTATTGTCAAAGTTTTCCAAATGTCTGACCCTGTTTTTGCTAAATTGAATGACTATTGCCCACCAGAAAATGTTTTGTCATTAAATCCCGTGTGGGCATCACATTATATTTTAATCAGTTCCTAGGGTACTATCTGGAGAAGGCAATGGCACCCCACTCCAGTCCTCTTGCCTGGAAAATCCCATGGACGGAGGAGCCTAGTAGGCTGCAGTCCAAGGGGTCACTAAGAGTTGGACACAACTGAACGATTTCACTTTCACTTTTCACTTTCATGCATTGGAGAAGGAAATGGTATCCCACTCCAGTGTTCTTGCTGT
>NW_011485677.1:9992-11195 GCF_000754665.1 Bison bison bison | reverse complement strand
AGGGTACTATATAAATAAAATTGGTAAACCATTAGTTTTCTAAAGCAAATGGGTAAAAACATAAATAGCAACCAACTTCCACAGCTGATATTCACATAGGAAACATGATTTTTGAGGTTGAGAAGTTAGAGAATTATGATTTGTTTATATATGCTAGTTAAACTGTGGTTTCATTTAAATCTTTTGTTAGTACACAGAGGTTAACCACCATGTAAGAGTGTGAAATATCAGAATATAATGCCATGCAATTTCCCAAAGGACAATTGGAATCTGCTGAGTCATTCTATTCTTCTCTTCAAACTGCTTGAGAAAATTGTTTCAGAAAAAAACTAGTGATATATAAAGGAAAAATCACTAAGCTAGAAGTAAGAACACCTGGACTCTAATCTCAGCTTTGCCTTTTAATATCCAGATCAACTTAAGTTGAATTATTTACTTTTTATAATTCATAACTTTCACATGTTTAAAATAGGTATGTCAATCTGCCTTATTATAAACAGTATTAAGATAAAGAGAGAGTATTTCCAAAAGTTTCTTTGTGAAATGATAACCATGGAAAAGGAATTTAACATTCCACCATTTGTAGATAACAGACACAATAAAATAGGGTGGAACCTACATGAGTAGGCAATTAGAGAAAACTGACATATATGTTCCAAAATATTAATTGGCTAGTGAGAGGGAGTGAATATCATACACTGTAAGAAATAGGGTTGGAAGAGAGAGTGGATAAGAAATATAGAGGAACCTAACTACTGAGAATTGTTTCAATGGCTACAAACTGACCTTTGAAAGCACCTCGTTACATCAATTACAAAACAAGTAGGGCATAGTAGTCCTCTCAGACACTGGTGACAGGACCCCAACCCAGTTACCTGCTGTATATAAAGTACAGTAGGGCAAAACACACAGCTGCACATGAACATAATCGATCTTAGAAGGACTTGCACTCTATCATGAGAAAGGAGTAATAACAACATCCAGGAGAAAAGTCAAAGGATCAAATCAAATACTCTGTTCATGTTTATTTGGGTCAATCACAGACCAAGACATCTCTCTTATTTTCCCAAGATAGATAAACATAAAACATAACAAAATCAAAATGATGTCCTGTTATCATAGGTCCTGTATCATATCATAGTTCCCATAGCATAAAACTGAGTTGACTGTAACATTCATAATAGATAAAAAGTATATTAGCCA
>NW_011485677.1:7381-8026 GCF_000754665.1 Bison bison bison | reverse complement strand
AAAAAAAAAAAAGGCAAAAAACTGATGGCTTCCAGCTGACTTTCTGCCATTTCAAAGGAACTCTCTTCTAGAAAAAGCAGTCACTCAAATAATCACTAGATCTATCTTTAAAGTTTATTATTTTTCCCTTCATGATTTTGTTTTTGTGTGTTTATGTTTTAGGTTTTCTTCAATTTCATTTTTTAGCCTACTAATTCACTTCCCTTTTCAGCATTGATCATATTCTTTTCCATTTTGTCTATTGCAATTTTAAATTCAAAATCATGTTCAAATGCAAATCAAAAGTATTTGATTTTATGAATACCCTCATATGAGATACCCTCATATCAGTCAGAATAGCCACATCATTAGGTCTACAAACAATAAATGCTGGAGAGGGTGTGAAGAAAAGGGAACCCTCTTGCATTGCTTGTGGGAATGTAAATTGATACAGCCACTATGGAAGATGGCATGGAGATTCCGTAAAAAACTAGAACTAAAACCACCATATGACCCAGCAATCTCACTGCTAGGCATATACCCTAAGGAAACCAAAATTGAAAAAGACATCCATACCCCAATGTTTATTGCAGCACTATTTACAATAGCTAGAACATGGAAGCAACATAGATGTCTATCAACAGATGAAAGGATAAAGAAGCTATG
>NW_011485677.1:6700-7281 GCF_000754665.1 Bison bison bison | reverse complement strand
AATTTATATTAGAATTATTAGTAAATTTAGACAGGCAAAAAACAATTATATATATAATAGGAAATGAGGAAGAATAAAACTACCTCTTCCATTTGATCCATTTTATCCTGAATTTTTTCATTTTCTTGGATCTAAGTTTATTATTATTTTTTAGAGCAGTATTAGGTTTCCTGGAAAAATTGAGCATAGAATACAGAACATTACTTCCCATATACCCCTGCTCCTTACCCTACCCACACAGTTTCCTCTATTATTAACACCGTGCCTTAGTATAGTATATTTGTTACAGTTGATGAGCTATTATTAATATATTACAATTAACTCTACTCCATACATTAGGGTTTGTTCTTTGCCCCACACAGTTCTATGTGTTTGAAAAATCCACCATATAATGTGTCTCTCATTACAATATCATATGGAAGAGCTTCACTGCCATAAATATTCTCTGTAGGTTTCTAATGCCCTTTACAGCACAGCATCCAGAAATATATAGTCTGTATGTATATGTAGGAGATTCATACATATCTTCAAATTTCTCAGGATGATAAGGCTGCAAACCTGATGGATTTTTTTTTTTCAAG